>NC_056470.1:3515244-3817029 GCF_008729295.1 Plectropomus leopardus | reverse complement strand
ATGAAGGAACGCCGCCTTCAGCTAAATCTGTCTAAGACCGAACTCATGGTCTTTCCAGCTTGTCCACCTGTTCAGCCTCGGATCAGTGTCCAACTAGACTCGAGCCTACTTGTGCCCACAAACTCAGCCAGAAACCTGGGTGTCATGATTGATGACCAGCTGACCTTTAAGGTTCATGTGGCCTCAGTTTCTCAGTCTTGTCGTTATGCCCTCTACAACATCAGGAAGATCAGACCCTTCCTGACCCAACAGGCCACACAGCTTCTGGTTCAGGCTCTTGTGATCTCACGCATTGACTACTGCAACTCTCTTCTGGCAGGCCTCCCTGCATGCTCATTCAAACCTCTTCAGATGATCCAGAATGCAGCAGCACGTCTGGTCTTCAACCAGCCCAAAAGAGCACGTCACCCCGCTGCTAATTTCTCTTCACTGGCTTCCAGTGGCAGCCAGAATCAAATTCAAAGCACTTCTCTTGGCTTACAAAACAATCACAAGAACTGCTCCAGCCTACCTGGAATCCCTGATCCAGGTCTACTCTCCTTCTCGCCCACTACGCTCTGCATGCGAAAGACGCCTGGTGCTTCCAGCCCAGCACGGCTCTAAATCTCTAGCCAGACTCTTCTCTTCTGTTGTTCCCAAATGGTGGAACAAACTTCCAAACTCTGTGCGTTCTGCTGAGTCCCTTTCTACTTTTAAGAGACAATTGAAAACTCAATTGTTCCAAGAACACCTAGGCACTTAACCCGACTCTTCTCCTCTTTGCCCTTTGGGGTAGAGTAAGTCAGATGGTCCAAAACCCAGCACTTAATGATTATCTAGCACTGACAAAGTTGTGTGATGTTGTATGTTGATTGTCATCGTAAGTAGTGATACTGAGATTGCTGAATCTCAGATGCTGAGATTGCTACTGGTTATTACTTTGGTTTCCAAAAAAATAAAATAAATAAATAAATTAAAAAAAAATGGGGGGGGGGGGGGGTGCGGCACTGCCACTTACCTGTGCCACACCTGAAGCACTTTTTGCACTTACTAAGGGTTTTTTCCTTAATCTAAATTCTGCCACTAGACGGCAATACCTGTGACCAATCACACCTGAAGCACTTTTTGCACTTACTAAGGGTTTTTTCCTTAAGTCTAAATTCTTGCTTGTGTTGTACGTCGCTTTGGATAAAAGCATCTGCTAAATTAAATTGTAGAATTGTAGAATTGTAGAATTATCATGCCAGATATGGTTCTGTGATTAAGCCAAGGAAAGCCATTGACTTATAACTTTGTAAAAAATGAATAATGCATTTTGAATGAATTTGAATTTGTGTTTTGAAAAAAAAATGTTCTTGAGAAAATACAACATTTATTTTTTTGAATGTTGAAATTCACAATTAATCCATTACAGTATACTGTGTTAACCAATGTACTAGACACTCCAATGAAGTGTTGGAGTGTTTTATTATTAGCTGTTTGTGACTTGCATAAGCACAGCTTATTTTTTTCTGTTGGAGGGAGATGTAATGTTTATGATGTTCCATGTATGCTGTTGTTGTGAAAATCCCAGCACCCAGTTTAGAATGTAGCGAGTGCATATCTATGGTTACTGTTGCCAAGAGAGAGGAATAAAAAAAGAAGAAAGTAGCAAAGCTACAGAGTTGTGGGGAATGTATCCGATTTTGTTACACAAGATAGATGATAAACATATCCTGAGTAGTCTATCATAACAGCTAGATGATGTCATCAACTAATTTGCATAACATGAAATTCTGAGAGAGGCAAAACAAATAGAAAAGGCTGATAAGGTCGTTTACAAACTAACTATTTATGGGCTGCTGGTCAGACTGGCTGCAATGAGTGCTGTGTGAGTGGAGAGGAGGAGGAGACCGGAGCCAACCTCACTGTACTCGGCTTGTGAGCTTGGTTGTAATGCAGAGCGGGATGTGTTAGATGGTCTTTGCTGAAGCTTTGCCAATACGAGTCGCTAGATTTGCTTTGTAAACACAACCTTCTCCAAATGAACGGAAAAAAGTCGCTAGATTTGTCGCTGGTTGTTTTTGACAAATTAAGTCGCCAAATGGTTTGGAAAGTCACTAGATATAGCATCAAAGTCGCCAAGTTGGCAACACTGGCGAAGCAGCTTACGGGGGAAGGCAGCGCAGTGGATACACTCATTGGTGGAGATTAGCAGCCTGAGCGTGGACTAAACCCAGACACAGGGTGAGCGTCCTAGCTAGATATTTTTTTGCCACAGGGACAAGCTTTGGGCTTTTACCGGCTTCACCAGTCGTTAGCCGCAGCCATGGTTAGCTAAGGTGCTAAGTTGTTGACGCTAGCAGTACCGCTAATTCGCTTAACAGCTTGCGCAGCTACAGAGCAAAAAAGGGGGATAGTGTTATTCTCCCCGCTAGCATTGGGGTGAAAAGTATTGTTACTTTACTTGAGGTATTGCTACCTGTTGGTAATGCTAACATTACCTTTATTAGCAAAAGTGTTGCTACTTTTGTGTCAGAAAGTATTGCTACAAAACTAGCTGTAGAAGGGTATTTCTACTCCTCATGAGCTAGTGTGACACTGTACAGCTGGAAATGAAGCGCCCGGCGACCGAGTTGTACACTCGAATCTGTGGACAATTAAGCTCAGCACTTGACAGCACAGTTGTCAACGGGCTTTGACAACAGTTGTCATCCCCTGCTGACATAGGCGTCACTAGTACCAGCCAATCAGGGCTGGCATAATGTTGTCTGAGCTTCTGATGAGGTCACGCAGGAGGTGTTCCCATAGTGACACAAAACAAATGCTATGAAAGAGGACTTACAATTGGTTAGGCCTGTGAGTGACCTCTGAGTTTCTGTTTTTGTATTATTGTTTTTATTTGTTTATTTATTAAATAAAATGCTGAGATGTCAGGCTATAATATTGAAATGTAAATAATGCTCAATATTGTTTAGCTAATGTGTAGTGCATTAATTTCCACAATGTATTTTGTTGTATTGTTGTTTCACTTTATTTGAATTCATTAATATATTTCAAATTAATAAAGTCACTGATAACTTGAAACTGATAAAGAGATAATTGGTTACTTTGATCAAGTGATCCACGAATGCTGGTGAATGGTGGTGGCCACCGGAGCTATCGTTGTTATGCTTTATTCAGGTTCCGGGTTTGAGCTGTGTGCCCCGGAACCAGTAAATTAAGCATATGCGCCCTCACACACCAGGTTTGCCTCATCATAATTAGGCTTGCCTCACGTCCAGAGAGCAGAACAGCAATAGCAATTTCTCTCTAATGTGCTAAATTTTAAGGTGTTTTCAAAGGCAGTGAACTAAATGAAATGTTTGTTTGTCATGGAGCGCAGTCATGTCGGGTCGAGTCGGTTCCGGTTTCGGGAAGTACAAGTACTGGTCTACAGTCAAAAGTTTGCACCCTTGGTAGGCGAAGCGAGGTATGTCACGTTGTTATGGGAAGAGACGCTGCAATATTTTGGGACAATGCAATAAGATTATTGGCACAGTTTTAAGTGAAAGCTGATGTGGTTTGTGAGTGGGTCCGTGTGTGTGTGTGTGTGTGTGTGTGTGTGTGTGTGAGTGAATATGTGCAGGAGTGAGAGTTTCTCTTTTAATGTTGAATACTCGATACAGAATATTTTGATTTTGCACCAGTTGAACTCTACGCGTAATCATTAATGCTGAGGGCTTCTACACTCTCTCTTTCTATGTATTTACGTAGTTATTCATTTAATAGACTGATAAGTGGATAGACAGATTAAGCATTATCTATCTAAGGTTGGTACAAGGTGTGGGAGCCCAGCGCTTCAACAGCCATCATTCCAGGGCGCGCGTTATCATTGAGCGTGCCTTTGAAATGATGAAGACCAGGTTTCGCACCGTCTTCCTGCAAGCGCTGGAGGTGCACCACACCTTTGCGCCTCAGGTACATCATCACTCAACAGGATATAATTTTAATAGTGAAGCAGAGAAAATCTAAATAAATGAATTCCTTTTTCATTTCAGGTCATAACAGCATGTGCCGTCCTGCACAACATCTGCCCTGGGGCAGGAGACATCATGTCCCTGCAGGATGAGCTGTAGGACGACATGCGGATGAGGGGGAGAACAGGATGGAAGCTGTCAGTGGTGTGCCGTGGTGGGACCAGCTGTCTGCTTAGATGTCTGCCCTAGAGGAGGTTCACCCTGACCACAACTATCTTAAGTAGGTAAGTAAAATCATTTGAAAGCTAGGCAGTTTTGTTTGTTGAATAGTTTGTGGTGGGATTTCTTTTGTCATAATAAGGTAGTGTAGTACTTTGAAACTTTGACTAAGACTAAACTTTGAAAAATTCAGCTGCAGTCAGTCCTGCAAATCCAAATAACAATATAATAAATATAATTTCTTTTCCAAATCATCATCCAAACCTGTTCATATTATGTAATCCCATTTTTTTTTTTTTTTTTTGGCCTGTTGGAGTTCGACCCTCCCCTGCAGGCTCATTTTTTCCAGGATTTTTCTTAACACAGAGAGAAGCAAGAAAAAAGGTAAACACAAGATCACAATAACAGGGATGCAAAGATTATTCATGTAACGGTGACATCCGGATGGACAAAAAATCTCCCAATAAAACATTTACATGATGCCCTTTGTTCTAAAGACTATCTTTTTATTTTGGGCTTTGTGCAGGATTTGGGTTAGTGTAAGTGACTTTTACATTCAAAATGTTTATATCACAATTTACCTCCAACAGTGGCAGAGTTCTTTGCCCCGTGAAAAGATGGTCACACTCTGCTCTTATCTTGATAAACTTTTAAGTTTGCTCCCTAAAGCAAATTAAATGTACAGCATGTTTTGTCAACAGACAAGAGTTCTTATATAGCAAAATAATAATAATAATAAATATTATTATTATTATTATTATCATTATTTGTAAGTTAGCTCTGTACAATCCAAACATTTAACTAGGCTTTACAGTTCGGCAGTCTAGCAATAAATAAAGCTAAGCTAAATTTGTTAATCTTGGTCGATTTATATATGTAATTTGGATCTCCACAGTGACACTAATAAGATATAAGCCAACCTCTGAACATCTGACATTTGAAAGTGAAGGCTTTTAAGACTTCCAAAGGCTAAAACTGAGCTCCTGGCATTAAGCTAAATGGGCAGCAGAGCCTTGCTCAGGGGCGGAGCGCTCCTCTGCTGCGGGCAGCACAGCGCAGAGCTGGCACTACATTCCGGTAGCTAGCATTCTAGGTGGCTACATGTTAGCATTACTAACATCACTTATTATAACAGAAATTATGAGGTTTTAAGGTCCCTTGAAGTGTAACGTATCTGGCGTTTAATTTTTAAATGAGTAAAACATTTAAAAGTGAAATCCAAACTCCGGTCTTCGTTCTGTGCTGCCATATTGACAAACAATTTTTGAAGATTGTGGGCGTGCAAAGAATCTTGGGAAATGGAAGGCCGTGAAGGATAGTAGCGGTATATCTTCCAAGGAGAAGGAAAAGAAGGCCACATTTGTGGGCTGCATTTGAAGGAGCCTTAGAATTGGGACAGCCTTACCGCGGTGTTGCGACATAATCGGCCTTCGAATTTAGCCTCCAAAGGATGCAGACCCTGAATTGGGACGCAGCTTCAATTAACAGATAAACTCTTAGGGAGTTCATCATTCCAGAATAAACACTATACAGCCCTACACTGACACTTTACCTAGAAACAACACCAAAGAAAAATTCTGGTGCACTCTCTGGGGTCATTAGAACTCTGGGATTTTAACACTTTGGCATTTGCTGTGTGGATACTGAACTGGTAGATAAAGTAAAAAAAATTAATACATTCACTATCTGACATGCTTTTCAGTTCTGTTTGGGTAGACTTATTAGCAGATAGTTGCTTATTGAAAACTGCCATATTATTATTTGCAGTTAATATATTGTATTATATATTGTATATATTATTAGATATATTAAAACAAGTGACTGATACTAAAACTGCCGCTCAGTGTATTTCATCTGTGTTTCTGAGCACAAGTGGCTGCAGATTGGGTTGTTTTTCAGAGGTGGATTCTGTGACTTGGGCCCCAAGCAAAGTCCATCTTGCTTTACTTTTACCCCTTTATCTAACTGGGAATGATGAGGCAGAAGTACAAGAAGTACTCGGTTATTTTTATACTTTTATACCTTTGTTCAGGGTATACTGAGAGATATATCAAAATAGTATTTTTCAGATTTAAACATCAAAATCGATCTATTTGTGTTTGGGGCCCAGATGTGTTGCTCAGAACCCCTAAAAGCAATGGAAGTTTTCTTGTGCTGCATTCAGAGACCTTTCACAAGCATTTAAACACTTGACACATAAGCACATTGGTTTGATTTCTTTCAGAAACATGGGGTAAAAGGCAACTAGCAATTTGGCAAAAACTGTCCTGCAAAATGCAAAAAGAAATAAAAAAATCTCTCTATATATACGTATATAAGGTAAAAAGAGAGCGGTGGAGAGAATTAATAGCCAATTATCAAAAAAAATGGGGGAAAATGTTTATAAAACTACAGTTCAACTTATTGTTATTATAAAAAGAGGTAAAAAAAGAGCGGTGGAGAGAAATAATAGCAAATTAACAAAAAACAATGGGGGAAAATGTTTATAAAACTACAGTTCAACTTATTGTTATCATTATTTTTGCCCTTTTTTTCAGGTAGTTTCCTTGTTTGTTTTCGTTACTTTATTTTTTCTTTCTATTATTGCTTCACCTCTGATAATTTTCTTGTACCGTGATTCCTTGTTAAATTCCCCATTGCATTTTTCTGTTTTTGAATGAAATCAATATCTATCTCTCTTTCTCCCTCTTTCTCTTTAGCTCTTTCTCTCTTTAATGTGAAGATATATATATATACACACACACACACACACACACACACACACATATATACGGGTTTAAATGCGTGTAATGTATTTTGTGTAAAGTTGCCTCATACTGACTGATAGCACACCTTCTGAACTCAGTAATTGCAGTGTCCATGGCATATAGAAACACAACAAAGTTTACTTCTATTGGTCAACAATTGAACAGGACTACCCACCAAATATCTGATCATTTCATTTCATGTATGTGTTGAAAGCAATCACACTGGCCGAGAACAGTTCACACTGGCATACATTACATTCAAGTCTCAGCATAAACAACCATTGCCTCCTTTGTCAGACAAATAGGCGGATTTCTCCTTCCTTTATGTCTTCGTCACATCATGAGTGTGATGAGCTGAGGAGCAGCGGTTGATTGCAGGGAATGAGGACATGTCTGAGAGACATAGTCAAATGTAAACCATCAGACACAGTTTAAACATGTATGCAGACATTCCACATCATACACAGGACTCACAGGAGTGCTATAAGGTTTGGGCCAGATTTCTAAAATGTTTTAATGTCATGTGACATTAAGAAGTATAATAATAATGATAACAATAACTGGGACAAACATTTCATTTATTAGCAGTTCTACCTGTCTGTTTTCTGAAAGAAATGCAAAATTTAAGTAATAAAACCTGACATCTGGTAAAGTTATTTACAAAATGTTAGCACTGTGAGATTTTATAACATTTCTGGAGAGATCAGGTTAAATTAAATTTTGTGTTGAGACAGCTGCAATTGACAACTAACATAACATAAAATCAACATGATGTACGGCGACCTATAGAACAGATACTAAACGCCAACCTTTAGGAGACCAAAGATATCAAATGTAAGCCTGCTCGTTAGGATTCACAGTAATCACGGTCTGTCAGTCATAACTTCTGTGTTTTCATATTCACCCCTGCCCTAGATTTTTTACAATTGTCAATTTACAATTTCTTTCATTTTGCTTATTGTCTTTTTTCCAATGTTTTTGAAAAAAAGAAAAAAAAAAGTGCTCTGGGTTCAAAGGTTAAATACTTGTGAACGGTGCCTGAAAGCAGCACAAGAAAAGAGATTTTGCTCCAGGTTTCAAGAGGTTAAACGTGCCCATAGCACATAGCACATAACTCTTGCATACTAGTTCCCACACTCAAATACAGCAGAAAACAAAAGAGATGTCGTCACTGAGCATAATCGAGAATTTTGCATGGCCTTGTCTGGTGATGAGGTTGGTTGACTCATGATTTTTGTTAAAAGTTACAAAAGAACACAGAACAAAGTCTACAGCCAGTTGGCTGCAAACATGCATGAAGTCTGCCTGTAATGAAATGTAATGTAATGAATACTGTAATCCTAATCAACAAAGTATCACAAAGATAAACATCACAAACAAGCAGACCGTTTTATACTCTCAGTCCAACTGAGCACAATACAACTGTATTATAATATGAATTTAATTTGATTTAAAAAATTCAACTGGAACCAAGAAGTTTTGCTTTACATTGGCAAGCTCAGCCTGCAATATTTTGCCTCTGCAAGTAGGAAACAAAGGGCACTCTGGATAATCTGTTCCAAACAGGTGAAATCAGTGACTGCCTGAGCTCATCTGCCCACTGTGTTTCTCATTTTTTTGAGATTCTCTTCTAATCTCATGGATTATCACCTTCTCACAATTAGGGAAGTAACAATTCAAAAACTCATGGTACGATATAATCAAAATAAAAAGTCTACGATTCCATATTTGTCACAATATATAAGAAAAATAATGACTTGAAATAATGCCTTTTATTAAAAAAATAAATCTGATGTATGAGTTTGCTTTTTTCCTATTTGGGCTGAGTCTCTGTTACCCCTTTCCCATCAAAATTAACGTGTGCACGTTTCCAGTAGACCAGCTATGTATACAGCACTGCAGCAAACAAGCATGCGTGTGTGTGGCTTGTTGTGTCGATTCCACATCACAGATAGGCCAGTGAACAGGTAAACACAATAAAGCACCATGGACAGAGTGAAAACTTCACGGTGGTTACTTCTCTTTGTATTTCTCTAACTGATTTAGTCTCTCTTTCAAACTCGGTGCGGACTCATTTAGATTGATGTTTGAGCGCTGCTCAAGAGGAGACGGTTGGAATGAGTTCTGTGAGGTCTCTGTGAGTCTGTGTTCTTGACTAATAGGATTGTGCCCTCTGCTTTCGAAACAAAAACTATACAATCAGGGCTTGACATTAAGCTTAGAAAAAATCAACAGGGATTTGGACAATTATTATAATTTATTAACGTATAAAACATACAATTAACAGATAACAATTACATGGATGGGACGGTTCTGGCTAAAACATTGTCACATTGCCTGTACTGCCTGCACCTGGCCACTTTTAGGTGCCTATAGAAACATAATAAGCCAAAAACAAGATGTCTGCTCATTATTCCATTATGTATCCAGTGCGTGTGAGACCACAGCTGCTAAACCATCAGAAACGCAGCCTCTGATTTGTCAACAGACTCAACAGGCATCGTGGACAGCTAATGGATGGCTAACAACAACAACAACAACTCATTTTAACAAGGGAAAAAATGGATAATCACAGAGGACATTCAGTGTGAGATTAATAGTTCAGGATTTATTTTTACAAAATTTCCAAAAAGCCACCGCAGTTGAGGGCTGGATTACAAAGCTTCTGAAAGGGTTACGATCACAGCGGAGACAGTTAGCTTCTGGGCAAAATAAGTGTGTCTCTCACATGCAGCGTTCCACAGATATTTAACGTTAGTGACACTATGTCCTATGTGATGTCGTCCACCCCAGAGTTAACTTGTCTAGTGTCCACTATGTCCAATTTTTCTCATCAGTCCTGATCAGTGTTTAGTGGTGAGACAGACTCAGTGGTGAGACTCAGCTGGAGAAGCTCAGCTGCAGTGATACAGTACGCACTTTTTTTTCAGATAATGGCACATACATCCCATTTATTTCTCTTGTCTGAACATAGAGTTTACCTTCAGCAGGCAAGCTTTAATGTCCAGCCCTGACTCAACAAGCAGGGATGGTAGAACGCAGCCACACCAGCAAAATAACCATGTAACACTGGGGTAGATTTGGTCACAGTCCCACGATGCTATCAAGGCATTGCTTTTATGGTAAAATTTGTTTTATATTGTTACATCCCCACTAATAATACATCATTAATTAGCTGTTGATAAGGGCCGACATGGGGACACAGCACAAAAACTACAGCCAACTGTTGGCCACAGTAGGCTCGCAGAGACATAACAGCAGACTCTTGGCTGGGTATATCAGGAACTTTTAATGTGCACAATTTCTGCAGTTTGCTAGCACTGTAACGCTTTGAAATTGAAAAGGATGAAGTTACTCAAAAATAACAAGCTGTACGGGATGAATGAATACCGGTGCAATATAAGCTATCCATCTCTTGAAAACATAATAACACCATAACATTATTTCAGATTAGTGGAGTTTTATATCACCAGCCTTGAAATCCTGTAGCCCGTATAAATAAAAATGTTTAGCTAATGGTGCAGCTCCTGTAATCTGAGGTTAGGCTTGGGTGGTATCACTGTATTACAGTATACCAGTGTATTTAGAAATCCTGAAGGTATATTCTTCAATATCGTCATAAATACAGGTGCTCCACTTTCTCATGAACTTAGTTTATGTTGTGTACAGCATGCACCACCAGAGCTCAGTCTCCCGTCTCTACTGGTGGAACAGGCAGCTGAGCAGAAAGACACAACGTCATCTAGTGGTGGAGAGAGAAGTTACAGGACTGTAAACAGCCGGCAGCCAGCAAGCAAAGAGAGAGACTGTCTGAATTAAGGATTTATTTTGACCAAACCGGAGCTGGTGATTGTTGAAACAGTGGATTTACTAACTAGATTACTAGCAAGAGTAACCAAGATGGTTTGGATAAATTTTATTTTGTTTATTTGTAATTTGATTTAAGTGTGTGTTATGTATGAGTTAACGGGACAACCAAGCCTTGTCAGTCTTCTGTGACCAAGAGAAAGTTGAATTCAAAGTTTTAAAGGTGTATTTCTGTGTTTAATAAAGAAATGAAAATATGACTCTTCTTAACATTTTGTGGCTTTCTACTGTGTAATTATTAAACTGAAAAGCTGAAAGTAAGTAGTGCACTCTCCGTTGGTGGGGGTGTGAGGGGTTGGTGGTGGTTAGCACCACAGACTTATACCATCATATATTGTATATCCACGTGACTTTTCAGGAAGGTATAATATACACAACACCCAAGCCTGAGGTGGGATGGGACATTTGCATTGTCAATGTGCAGCTACAAAATCTGCTGCAATTTTGAATTGTTCATGGGGCTTTTTAAGAACTAAAAAGTCATGCCTAATAAAGTGGCCACTGAGTGTATTTTCCTACTACATAAAATAAAAGTTAACAGTAATACTGTCAAACCTAATATCTCCTGTTAATCCAACTAATTTCATGGATACCAAAAGTAAATGAATATAATTTCACACGTTGGTTAATCAGCATTTCAGACTTCGCTGTAAAAATGGGGTTATGCTACTTGAAGCACATCATTTTTTTAAGACCCGCACACTAAATTGAAGAGGATTAACATGCTAAATACCTCACTATTCTGCTGGTCCACACAGCGCTACGTTTTTCTGTTTCCAAACCGACGCCCCACCTCCCGACACAGGAGGATGGAACCGAGGACACCTGGAGTCGGTTCCCGAAAACATCAAGCCAGTGGTAGAGGAAGTGATTGCAGAACTTGCTCATATGGCCTTTTGAGTATGTTGACTCAACTAGATCCTTATCCAGTAAGAAGCATTATATCTCTAGAGAAGCATGCTGAGGATTTGAAACCTGGGAAAATTTGTTTAACTTCTTTCAAAGACATGGGAAAAAAGGCAATTACCCTTTTAGCAAGAAATGTCCCACAAATTGCAAGAAATAGAAAATCACCTAAAAAATGTGTATAAAGATGAAAGGATTATTAGAAAATTATTCAAAAAAGGGAAAATGTAAAAAAAAAAAACAATATTAATAATTATAATATTTTTTATATTAAACATTGTGTTACAGAAAATAAATACATATTCTTTCAGGTCATTTTTGTGTTTGTTTTTTTGTGCTCATTTTCAGGTAATTTTCTTGGAACTTTGCCTTTTTTCTTTCTAATTATTGGGCCATGTCTTGTTAAGTTGCTCATCACCCTCTCCCCATGTTTTTGAAAGGAATTAAACCAACTTCCTCAGGTTTCAAAGGGTTAACATGCTTAAGTTTAACTACAACTTGCCGAAATATCTCTCACTTCTCAGAAACAGGCACTGTGAATTATTTCAATTTTTTCTGGCATCTTCTGAACTGCACAGCTGAGATGACTACATCCACTGGCTGTGACTTTGATCTGCTGTTGGTGAATTTGAGTGTTCTGTCAGGGCTGAACAGGAGTGAGATGGTGAATGAGCAGAGGTACAAGCTGACAATGAAACTGGCACTGATTTATAAATCCAAACAAATCACCAGTGAATGACTCTTTGGATACGATTCAACAGGTGTGAACGATCCACAAAGTTTGAAATATTGGCAGGGACTGGACAACTGAAATTTCACATTAGGCCAGAATCACAGCTGCTGGTAATGAGCCATGTTGTAAAACAAAGAATCCGTGAAAACAAACCCAAGAAACAATGACGCTGACAGTAACCAAATATGAGCCAATCAAAAAAGGCTCTGAAAGGATTCAACAGACAAGAAACTCTGCAAAGTCTTGGGAAAGCAGGATAATAAGCTGGAAGAAATAGAAAAACAACTTTTAAGTCAACTACGGTCTGTGTGTTTCTTTAACATACTGTACAGAGCACTCTCTTATTGGTTAATCCAATCAATCTGTGATATACCTGATAAACTTGGAAAAAAACATGAACCAGTTTGACAATAAAGTACATCTCCCACTGGGAGGAACTCGTCAGCCTTAAGTTTGTTTCCTGTACTGAAAAGAACTGAATTTTGAACTGAAAGGTGGTGAAGACTATCATCAGTTAACAAATGTGTTTTCAATGAGCAAACATACCAGAAATGTGTTAAAGTCAATGCACACATGTCAGCGTTCTCCTCCTCAAAGAAAATGAACAGCCTAACATTCAAAATAATGTCAACCTGTATGCACCTACTTCTTTTTGCTAACATAGTTCCCAATCACCTCGCATGCTACGCTTAGGGGTGCCAGGTAGATATCCTATGACCATGGCTCTGAAGGAATCACTGCAGTGGCGAGGAGTCCCTCAGTTACTTTCAGGCACACACTTCAGGCACCTCGAACGACACAACCACGTCTCACGCTTCTTCCTGTAGGGGAGGCGGAGCAGCTTTCCTCCCATATGCTACCACCTGAAGAGAGCATCTAAGATACAAAGTCTTTGCTGGCTCCTGGTGGGCACCCTCCACTTGTGACCAAATTACGGAGCAGTTTGCGTCGCCCGGCCTGGTAGTCCTCCTCGTCAACATTGACCAACAGTTTAATAGCTTCGTGGCCCACAGCCTGTTTTAAGGAATCTGTAATAAAGACCCCTTTAAGGGCCTCGAGCAATGATCCATTAATGTAGTCTCTCCAGAAGGCATCCAAGTAGGTGAGCTCAGAGAACTTGATGTCACAGATGATGGAGCCCAAGTCTCGGGATTTGAGGATAGTGTTTGCCTGGTTGAAGCGCTCAAACTGTCGCTCGACCGCCTCTTGCTTGTTGGAGAAGACGTTGCCCTGAAGCGCAGACTCATGCTGGCAGTATTCAGCACGAACCCGCAGGCGGATATCTGAAAGAGGAGAACACAAGTTAACAGTCAAAATTATCAAGTGAGAGCCCTGCTCTGAGTACCAGAATAGGATTTCAACAAATTACGTAAAAAAACAAAAAACAAAAAAAACATTTGATGTCTGAAATGACTTTAGAAAACTGCCTGGTGTATGAACAAGCCCAAAGACTTAAGGTCAGGTAAGCTCCAGATTAACTAGTTTGTACTCCCTGATGTCCCACAATGTCTCAGGGCAAAAGTGTTTAAGAGATATTTCACTGCCAGAACGATGTTCTTTGAATAAAACTAAACTGGCTGTGCAGTAGAAAGATGCAAATACTTTTGAAAATTGGTGCTACGTGACCAAAGAGAGCAGATAAAAAGATGTTTTTGATTAAGAGGTGGAAAACCTACGAGAACTACCAGAACGCACTGCCCAGCAACAGACCATAAATGCTCCTGCTGGTGAGTGACATACTGCAAACTCATAAGTGTAATACAAGGGCAGCTGGTTGGCAAGAAATAATCTCGTATTACAGTTTAACAGTGAGTTAATGTGTCTGAAAAAAACTGAGGTGAGAAATATGCAACTCAGTAACAGAATCTTGGTTTATATTTAATCAACACAGAGGCTGTCCCCGCTGAAGACGAGACTTGTATGCAGCTTTTCATTGGTTGCTATGGAACGGTGCGCTGCGATGCCTCAGCTGCGGTCCTCTGCCAATTTTTTTAAATGTGCATATAAGTGAAAAGTAGGGCTGCACAATTCATTAAAAATCCTGATCTCAATTCAAACGTCTATCCAATTTCAATTAATAAATGACGATGATTCTCTCACTCCTATTTCCCTCTGCATTCATGTTATGCTGCATTAATGTGTTAGCTTATTGCTGTCAAGTGGTTCTTCTACCAACAGGATCCCCTAACCCCTGAAAGAAACAAAATATATTCTGTATTTACCTAGTTTGTATGCACTTGTTTCAGTTTTGCTCAGTGTGAGAGCCTTTACTGTGTTTCCTTGTCGCTCGGTGATGCACAGATACAGGGCATAGAGAATGGAGGACAGAAATGCTCCTGACACAGGTGACATTACTTGAATAAATAACCTTTTGTTAAATCTTTCGAAATTTATTAAAATTTATTGCTGTGATCCACCTTAAACCACAGACTGACACGTGTTGACCCCAAACTGGTCACGCTGAAGCTTACAGTCTCCTCCCCTCAACAAGCGTGTGTTGCAGCTCAACTTGTGTCTGTGCAGCAGCCCACAGTTTGACAGTGTCTGTGTGCTTCACAGAGGAATTGTGGATTCAAAATTTCTGGATGATTCGCTCAACTTTTGAAGAGTTATGCAATGCAATAACACCTCTTGTAGCGCCTGCTGCATCAATGCCTGAGGGGCACGTCTATCAACACTCTTGATTGTACAGCATGTGACCTATTAAAGCAGAAAAACGTGTTTCCATTGCAGTTTTGTGAAATATGGCTTTTTTGAATCACCTGAAATACCACCTCATGACAGCGTAAAAATTCGTTTTGCGATAAATGGGAGTTTTTCAAAATTGACCTGTTTCCATTCAATATATTTTATATTCACAATTTTAATTTAAGCTATTTGAGGGTTAATATAAACCTGCTGGCTGTGATGTTCTAAAGTAAGAGACAAAAAGAGACTTAAAAGTTTAAGTCCAGCACTTTGATATGTCTGCTGTTAATGTAGGCTACTTAAAGCTCTGTCTACAAAGCAAGCATCTCAGAGTGAACTGGGCTGCCTGAACCAATACCACTGGACTTTTCTGAAATTATTAACTCTTTGAGACCCAACAGAAATGATGATCCTTCTATATGTATTTCTTTTTACCACATGTTTGCTTCTCTCTGCAGTCAGCCGAGGAATGACTTCTCCTCCGTTTGCGGTTTGGTACAGGGGGAGGTGGCTTTGTTCGGGGAGAGCCCACATGGGGTCCTGACGGCGAACAGCAAATGACCGGCTGAGGACCTAGAAAGTGACAGTAGTTTTAACATTAATTAAGCTTTCTAATCACAACGCAAAGTTCCTTCTAAAGATGTTTTTTTGCCTGCCTTAATCTCGGACCCTCTGGATTAAATTAATGAGAAGTATAAAAAAGAACCTGTTCGCTCGCTCGCTCGCGCGCGCGCACACGCACACGCACACACACACACACACACACACACACACACACAAACACCTACCTGTTCTTCTGTGAGGTGCGGTGTCTTTACTCTGTACTGCTCCTCTTGGTGAAATGTAGCGCACCGATGTCTCTTCCAGGTACTTGTCAACAGGGTCTGGGCACACTAAAAACAACAGTTGATTTCTGATGTTATTTTTATTGCAATGCTAATCATCACATTCAAAACAGTGGGATACATCACACCTAATGCAGAACATGTTGCAACTAGTGCTGGGTGAAATGGCTGAAAAATAATATTGCAACATTTTTTAGGCTTTACCGCGATACACTATACATAAATATCTTGATATGGTCGCAAAATGCTTCTAAATAGTCGCAGTCTGCAGCTGTGCATCTTAGATAGACTGACATAAAGTGGAAAAGTGTGCTGTGGTCTGATGAGTCCACATTTCAATAGGTTTTTTGGAAATCTTGAATGTCGTGTCCTCTGGGTCGAAAGAGGTAAAGGACCATCCAGACTGTCGCCAGCTCAAAATTCAAAGACAGCATCTGTTATGGTGTGGGGGGGGGGGGGGGGGGGGGGGTGCATCTGTTCATCTGTGAAGGCACCATACAGGCTGACAGTTCCACACAGGTTTTTGGGCAACATACACTGCCATCCACATGACATCTTTTTTCAGGGACATCCCTGCTTATTCCAGCAAGACAATGAGACACATTCTACATGTGTTCCAACAGCATGGCTTCATCATTAAAGAGTGCAGCTGCAATCCACACCCGTCTCCCATTGAACACGTGGGGAGCATTATTAAGTAAAAAAATACGGCATCAGAAACCCTGAACTGTTGAGAAACTGAAGTCGTATATCAAGCAAGAATGGGAAACAAGTTTACTCTCAAAACTTCGATAATCAGTGTCCTCAGTTCTCAAACGTTTACCGAATGTTGTAAAAAGAAAAGTTGATGTAACAAGGATATTAACATGCTCCTGTCCCAACCTATGTGGAATGTGTTGGCACCAAATTCAGAATGAGTGCATATTTACAAAAAAAAAAAAATTAAAGCTGCAAGTAGCGATGAACAGGCCCTCGCACATCTGCGCACGTCGGGGCTTCTGGCAGGATGCCAACTGATGCCACCATGTTTCTCTGAGAATGGGGAACACTCCACGCAGCAGTGAATTAGTGTTTCCTCCATGTAGTGTTGAGGCTGGAAATGCATGTTTTTTGTTGTAGAATGGTGGAGCTATAACAATATATTGACATGTAGATGTCTTCAGGCTGTGATGCTTAAGCAGGATGTGAAGTTAGAGACGGATTGGACCATGCAAAGTTAAATTAAAGCATCTTCCTGTGTTATTATGGAATATTAAAATTTGCTGCCCGCTACAGCTGACAGTCAGAGTCAACAACTAACTTTTGGATAAACCATCCAATTTGGCTAGAAGAAAAAATCAGTCAGTCATTTTCTGTAACCGCTTGTCCGCGTAAGGGTCACGGGGGGGGGGCGGGGGCCAACCCCAGCTGTCATCGGGCGGAAGGCAGGTCACACCCTGGACAGGTCACCAGACCATCGCAGGGCCGACACATATAGACAGACAACCATACACACTCACAGTCACACCTAAGGGCAATTTAGAGTCACCAATCAACCTGAGCCGCATGTCTTTGGACTGTGGGAGGAAGCTGGAGACCCCGGAGAAAACCCACGCAGACACGGGGAGAACATGCAAACTCCGCACAGAAGGGCCCCTGCCTGGACCGAACCCTGTTCCAACCGGGATTTGAACCAGGGACCCTCTTGCTGTGAGGCAACAGTGCTAACCATAAAGCATACAATTTTCTGTCATTATTTTTAAAAAATAGGTCAATGACAGAAAATATTCAGTTAACGCGACCCATGCTAGCACCACTTAGCCATCTTACATTATAGAGGAGGATGCCACTAAAGTTCACATCTTGTGCAGTCACAAGAAAGAGTCTTTCGTCCATAAGTAGATGCACACTTCAGTCTGAGCCGATATCTCTGACACTTGACATCTCATACTAAAACTATCTAGATTCATAAACAGCACTACAGATAAGGGGAGAATATGTAGTTCTGATTTTGGGGTGAACTATCCCTTTAATAACAGTAAGACCTTTAAACCAAATGGTCAATTATTCAATATGCCTTTAAAGCCTGCTGTGAATATAGTGATGAAACAGCTTTACTCACCGGCCTGCCGTTTCCTGAGTGTGACATAAGGCAACAGGTCATGTCGGGTGATAATCCTTAGAAGCTGGAGAACGTGTCGGAAATTGGTCTCATCACAGCGACCCTGGCGCTCTAGGGCCAGCAGGAAATCCCTTCCACTCTTGATGCCACCACGCTCATACTCGTCAATCACATCAACAAACAGGAATGACAGTACCCTGACATCCCGATGGGTTAGCTGGGCTCCAACTATGTCAAACATGCGGTGAAGTGAGTAGAGCCCGTGGGAGTTGTCCACTGCTTCCTCAGGCCACGGCTCAAAGCCCACATCTCTTCTGGACAAGCTGGAGCTGGTGCAGGATGCAGAATTGTTCCTGTTGGCCACATCCCCGCTAGATGCTGCAACCCCGGAGCAGCCCGGCCTGCTTGTCAAAGATCTTGGATCCAGAGGCCCGGCGGTTGCACCGCTCTGACTTGAGTCCAGCTGATTGACCTGAATGTGAGGCCGGGCCTGCTGAGCAGAAGAGTTCTGGGCAATCTGGGGAGGAATAACAGCATTGGGAAGGTGAGGCTGCTGTGATGTCATCTCAGGGCCCGATAATGGTGAGGGATGCTTGAATCCCTGTAGCTCCTCCTGTCCGCTCCAACTGATGAGCTGTGAACAAAGAGTGTACATTCATTCATGGTAGAATCATTTAAGACCAATCTTATCATCAGTGGCCATTTACATGATACAACTGCAAACACCTGCAGGCTTTCCCACTGCTAATGCTAGTGGGGTGAACCAACACTGCTTTAGTCATGCATCATGATTATTTTCTTGAAATAATAACATTAAGAAACACAGAGCAGAACCTCAGCAGAACCTAATACAAGCAAGGCTGCCTATTTCATAAAGGAGAAAACTGCGTGGACATATGTTTATGTTTATTCTGATTCTTGTATAAATTTGACTGAGTACTTTGACATAACATCTATTTGAATAACTAGATAAACAAAAACAGTTTTCTTAGTCTGTTTGTGTCACATCATTATGTTGTTATGTCTTTACAATAATTTCATCTCTTTTAGATGAGTCATGCAGTAGTCTACACCCATGATTTTTCCTCCTGTGACTTCTAGCCTAAAGCCTCCGGAAGACTGAGATTTCTGCAGTAAGTTTAGTGCAGCTCCACTCTGCGACATGGATCTTAATGAATTTGGATAAGACATTAAGTTTGATGTATGCAGACTGTACCATGACAACACCTACTGAATCGCATGCTATGACCTACGTCCTTTGAAGACAAACCACAAGAACAAAATGTTGACAGTGTGCGTCATCCAACGAGAAGAGGAGAATGTGGATGCAGTCGTGGCTGTTGAAAATAGGCAAACTTGGCACGCCAGTTTTGGAACAAGAGCTCAGAGTAGCATCTACTAGCACTTAGTATGCACTAGTTGGTTAATAGACGTAGGTCATTACAGCAGTCACACGGTAAGATTCTCATCCAAGATTTCTGACAGTGTCAGATTTTGATCCCAGGTTGTCTTTGATCACATGACCATGACAACGGCCATCCTTGAATCTCTCTCACTGTGCAACGTAGGACCCCCGTTTTAGAGCCACTACCAAATATATCGCCACCATTCTGTCACAATGGTCGTCTTTCATCAGAGACAGCCCAAAATCGCAGTGTATACAGGGCTTTAGGTATGCCAATACTTCATGCATCTCACCTAAACCATGACTGTCAGATGGCTGAAAAGACTACTCTATATTTTTTAATACACACACACACACACACACACATATGCAGGCGTGAATGTGACATATTTTGAATGTAATTACAGTATAATATTTGACACTTACAACAGTGTCATTTTCATAGGGTCAGGTAGGGTGAAATGTTCGGAAATCAATGAAATTAAGAGTTCATGGTTTCCAACACATTCATTTATTTTTGGCACCTAGCCATAATATAGGCATTTATTTTGTTCATTGTTTATCCAAACCACTACACTACAGATGAAACCAGCTTTATTTCCTTTTCCCCACCAATTCAGCTTGTTGAAGCGGCGGCTGTGGAGCCAATTGGTGAATTAACACATTCTGACTGGCAGTTCAGCTCAGTGCATGAGAAAAGAAACGGAAGTGAAAAATTTAAACAAACACCTAAAGTTCAGAGAGTGTGGTTCAAACCAACTTGTTCTATAAGGTAAGATAGTTTTTCTCTAGCCATTGAGCTCTTCAACAGAAATATGTCCTGATGGTTTGTGTAGTTTGTAAATATGTTTTGCTCTTTTAAAATTAGACTGTGTTGTTAATGTGCTAACTAGAGTTAAGAAGGTCTTACCATTTCCTATTTTGAATGATACACAAATACTCACACACACACACAATCCAGACAAGTGCAGGTTAAACAGTAGCACAGTAATGGGGCTTAATAGACACATGATTGTGTTCCAGACAGCACAGGTTTAAACCCTTCTTAAACATAAACCACTGCTAAGCTAATGACAGAGCCACTGCCCTGTTGTACCCTTGATGAGGCTGCCAAACAGATATGTATTAACTACACGGGGACTTGTACCTTGTCCTGCCTGCAGAGGTGTTGATTTCTTTCTGTTAACATGTTTAATCTCACCTAAACATGTTGCTGATATTTGTCAGTCTTTTATTCTAATAACAGGTACTTTTCACAGTAAAGTATTTTGATGTCACCTGAAAATTCATTTAGTTGCTTCAGTTTCAGATTTCTGGTATTGAGCATGCTGGCTCACTGTCTACTGGGGCAATTCCACTAGCAGGCTGATTCAGTCCAAATACGGTTCAGCACGAAACTCCTGTATTCACCTGATACGGACTCAATGCATAAACCTGCCAATTTCAAATATTCCATAGAGAGACTCTCACTCCAGCCTGCTCTTTTTTGCTCTAAAAATGCCGCCATTCTATGGACGATAAACAGGGTGCAGATTTTAACTCTGTATCACCAGTGAACAAGGAAAAATAGCGAGTCCTGCTGGACGGAGCAGCGGATGACAACAACCTCGCCCACATGTAAGAGTACTCTCTACAGGGAAAATGAAATGGATCCAGGGTCTAGGTACACATTCGTAGGTGCTATTTTTGGTTCAAAAGGTACTGTACCAATGCTTTTGATGGAAACTCCACTAAAATGTCATTGCTTATAGGGACACAGAACTGAAAGGAGCTTTCATCAATGTGCTTTTCATAAATTTAAGACATCTATAGTGAGAAGGCAGATAACATCACTGTCTTATTGACTCCATGACTTCACGTTTTGGCTGCCTGACTGTTTGGTCGAGGGACTGTTCAGTTATGGAAAAATTAAAAACAAACATCTTTACAACAGCATTATAATAATTCATAGCAGTTCGTTTCTACTGTACCAAAGACACACACATACACACACACACACACACACACACACACACATACACACACACACTCCATAACATAACACAGCATATGCGTGACATATCTAGCTGTTTGAAGACATTGATAGCCAACAAGTCAAAAACTAGCTAACGTTCGCTGGCTGACGGAAGTGAGCTAGCAGGCTAAGTTGTGTGGAAATGTGCAACACATGCAGGCTGTAAGTGTGTTGTTGTTGTTGTTGTTGTTGTTAAGGTTACACAACAGGACTGGGAACAAGTCCCTGCTCCGTGTTTATATATTTAAATATAAATCGTTATGATTTTTCTATGGTGCCATAAATGTGTGCATAAAAACAAACCTGTCCCCTGGATTTCATTCTCGGTTTGTTGTGACTGCTCGTCGCTAGCACATTTACGTTAGACTACGTTAGCTGTCAGCGCTAACATCACCCAAACTAACTCATATAAAGCCAAGTACAGAGGACAGTCTACACGCGACAATTGTGTGATATTAATATATCATAGTTACTTCACATTACCTTGTGTTTTTGTGGATATTGTTGACAGGACCGACTCTATAACAGTTCGGTGGACAGCTAACGCCAAGTTAGCTTCCCAGAGTTTGATAGCACAGCAAAGCTTCTTTCAGGACCGGAAACGGTTCCGTTTAACTGCTCTGATCGACTACACGATAAATACTCGACAGATATATTTCCGGTCTGTTGTTGTGAGATACGGCTTACTTCAGGCCAGACATTAGACTTGTTTAATGGTTTTAGTCCTCAGACAGACATCATGGGGAAAATAAGCAGACAATCTTCGTTCTTCAGCTAAAATGAAAGAACTTCCGAGTCACAATGCAGTTCACTTCCGGTGCTACAGACTGCGCGTCTCTTCTTCTTCTTCCATGGATTCGGCATACTAGACGGTACATAGCTGTTCTCTATTGTCAGTTTTTACTATTCCTTTACAATAATAATTATAACAATAATAATAATAATAACAAGTTACAAAGTGCTTTACATACAAAAGACATAGTTGATTAAACATTATGATAAATGCAGAAGATGACAATAAAACAACATTCAACATTCAAGTCAATTAAAAGCAAGTCTAAAATAATTACTTTTTTGAAGCAACTAAGAAGGACACAGTGTGTTAGCTTTTCTGATCTGTTCCAGCACGTCCTTCCACAACTGAGGGCCCTGAACAGAGAAGGCATATTTAGTTGTGTGATCCCTGAATGGCCAGGAATAACCTTCCAGAGAATTGCAGGTTGCATTAAGGCTTGCAGGAGGTCAGCTATATATTTTGGAGCTAACCCCCTACAAGCCTTATAAGTAATCTTTTTGTTGTTGTTGTTGTTGTTGTTTTTCTCAACTTAAAGATGGACTGGAAACCAGTGTATTTTAAAACTGATGTGATGTGTTCTCTCCTTTCGGATCTGGTTATGAGTCTTGCTGTGGCATTTTGAAACAGCTGAAGTTGTGTAAGGCATGAGAAGAGTGCATTGCAACAGGAAAAAAAAAATCATTAATTACTGTTTCTAAATTCTTGGCAGATAAAAATGATAAAAAAATTTTTAACACAAAAAAGCATGATTGTGCAACAGAATGAATAAGATGGTTGAAGTTGAGGTTGGAGTCAAAGACAAGAGTTACTAATAGTAGATTAGAGGGGATCAAAGTGGAAAGAAATAGGCTATGATTCTGTGATGAGTCTGATAATCTCAGTTTTTTCTGCATTTAACTGTAGGAAGTTTTCGCCATCCAGGAATATAGTCATACCGTGTATAAGCCAATGCTGTGCAGATATCCCATCAGTTTCTTCAAGTTAGTCCGATTTATGCCAAAGTATAATAAAATTACAACAGTGCCAACCCCAGTGATGCACAGTGGGTTGAATAAAATAGAAACATCTCACAAATTTAACTTAGGACACAAATGTAAGTAATGATAAATAATGAACACTGAAATCTAAAATCCTGGGTACAATAATACAAGCATAAGGGGAGGTGTGCCAATGAGTAACATTTTTTTTTAGATATACGGCTACCTGCAAACTAAGGTCTGGAAGGTTGGACTGAGCGTTGTGTTGGCAAACGTTGTTCGTTGTCTTTGCCCTAATTCATCTGTAGTGAAGCACATTTAGTTATCACAAGAAAAGCAAGTCAAAGGTATGGACTCTGGAGGGAAAAAAGAGGAGGTGGCAAGGGTTAAGAAGTTAATGGAGATAGGAAGAAGAACAGGAAAAAAGGCATCTCAGGGGGATGGGAGTGGAGACGATCACCAAGCTTTGAATAAACTGCAGACGGTACCAGCAGGACAGGGACAAATGAGAGCACGGATATCCATTTATCACTAATGGTAAATGGAGTCAGTTGAAGCAATAAGATCCTCAGTGTGTGCTGCATTGACAGAGAAGCTGAATTTTAATGAGTTTTTCTTCTTGTACAGCCGTTATTACAGTGCCCTAAAGGATGCATTGCCCCTGAGCTCCTGACAGTCAACCCCAAAATACTCCCCAAACCTGCCCAGCACATGGAGGTGGGCGTCTCCAACACAGCTTTGTTTACAAAAAGGAAAAGTGGTAAACAGTAAAAAGGGTTAGGGAAATTGAAACAAAGGGTTGCGTCCCATTAAACTTAACAGACAGTTAGCACTCTGAGAACTAAGTGCTTCACACCTTGACATTTCCAAGTTATATCTCAGTCTGACATGCTATCAGACTTCCTCTTCTGTGAGTGCGAGTGTGAGTGCTGCATGAAAGTGACATGATGTGTAGAATGCGAAGGCTATGTCTAGGAAGGAAAGTTCAAAATGTTACGTTACGGGATAAAATTTTCCATTACAGTAGGTATAGATTAACCATGTGCAGCAGGGCCCATTTCAGAAGGAGATTTGTTCCCATCACCATACAAGCTCATGATAAGTAACGCCCCTTTTGTTAAGGAATTTTAGTCTGTGGTGTGTCATATACAAAAAAAAAATTCTGTTACAGTAGGTATAGACTACCCATGTGCAGCAGAGCCCATTTCAGAAGGAGCTTTGTTCCCATCACCATACAAGGTCATGATACGTAACGTCCTTTTTGTTATGGAATTTTAGTCTGTGGTGTGTCATATACCAGTCAATTTTGTCTCAGTTCAGTTTAAGTCAATGTTATGTATAAAGCCCATTATCACAAAAGACAGTTTGCCTCAGGGCTTTACAGCATAAGACATCCCTTTGCCCTTAGACCCTAGCATCGTCTACTGAAAAACTCCCCATAAAAACCACTGTAACGGGGGATAATAATGGTAGAAACCTCAGGAAGAGCAGCTGAGGAGGGATCCCTCTTCCTGGACGGACAGATGCGCAATAGATGTCGTAAAAAACAATTAAAATACAGTAATGACAGAGAGGAAAGAGAAAGAGAGAGAGAAAGTGAGAGGGGGAGAGAAAGGGAGACAGGGAGAGAAGCAGAACAATAATGGTAACAACAGCATATTATATAACAATAGTGATAGACATAAAATTACTAAATGCACTCTATGATAGCATGTGATGTTACGAGCAAATATCGGTGCCAGTAGCTGGAGATACCCCCAATCCACAGTGAGGCCTCCATGCTTTGGACCTGGCGCTGACCAATCAAGACATCGACACAGGACCAATGCGAGGTGTACCACTTTTTAAACTCAGCATCACTTGAGTCTTCAGGCTTCTCTTTTGTGGAATCATCCTCCAGTTGACACTGTTTTCACATTCAGGAATAGACTTAAAACTTTACTCTTTGATAAAGATTACCTTGGACGAACACAGAGTTATATGGAATTAGATCAGTCTCATAATGAATAAATGCACACAGAAGGATTCACAAATGTATATTGTGATTTATATATAAATGTCTCTCAACACACAAATATTTTTCAATGCACACACAAATATTTCTCACTCTATATAAATGTAAAAATAATCTACATATAAATGAATAAAGTTCACAAATGTATTTTTGATGCACACACAAATATTACTAGTTTATATATAGAAAATTGATGTACACAGAAATATTACTTGTTTAAAATATATATAATGGAAATCCACAAATATCTCTATTTAAAAGAATTTGCAATTTTCATCTAACTCATATATGTATGTTGTGACATTTATTCACAAATTGTTGAATCTGCATTTACAAACTGGTTGCGATTTGTGAACTTCACTGCATTTGTGTGTCAGTCTTTTTGAGACTTCCTTGCCGTGTCTCGATCAGGCCCCCAGGAAGTGCGCCACCCTCTGAAGCAAAATTTACATAGTGGCCGAAAGTGGAACTACAGCGTCACGTGATGCACACTGACCCAGAAAGACTTTTCCCCATTTGCTTAACATTGGGAAAGAGACCTCCTTAACTGACTGGATCATTTTTTTTGAGACATGTCGACTTTTCGGGACGCATTTTTTTATAGCCATGATTAAAAACATATAGTCCTAAAGACATAAAATGCGCCATTTTCCGATAAAAATTTGGAATTCAAGTTAACAAGTACACTATCTTTTATGTAATGGGTTTTGTTTTTCAACAAATTAATATAGCAATTTATCAATGGTTTTACAGGTTGAAGGATCGACATATAAAGTTAAGCAGCATGTGTTAATTTGGATATTCCATCTGCTTTGGATAATAAAATTCTTCCTCTTAAGGAAAGGTTGTGCTGAAGCCAATGGTTCAGCAGGTTTTTTTTTTTTAGTTTTATCAATGATGGAATCGAATTTCAGATTGCACCTTTCCATTATGTTTTTAGTTATAACACCTCCTAGGTAGGTTACTTGAGATTTGACAGGAATATTATATAAAAGAAATTCATTGCATGTTGAAATGGGAAGAAGTTCGCACTTGTTTAGATTAAGCTTTAGACCTGATGCTTCAGAAAAAATCTGGATGAGTTTAATAGCAGTGGGAATTTGATTGGAGTCTCTTAAGAAAAGAGTGGTGTCATCAGCTACTTGACTAATTATGATCTGCCTATCAGCAAGTGTAATACCATGAACATCGTTTTCTACGATATAAGTGGTCAGCAGTTGGGCTGCAACCAAGAACAGGTACAGAGACATGGGACAGCCCTGTCGCACTCCTCTAGACAAATGAAATCTAGGGGAAGTCCCATGTTTAAGTTTAATTGTGCAGTTACCATAATATAGATATAAAGTTTGGATAGATTTTATAAAAAATTGGCCAAAACCGAATTTCTCTAA
Organism: Plectropomus leopardus; assembly: GCF_008729295.1. Taxonomy (NCBI): domain Eukaryota; kingdom Metazoa; phylum Chordata; class Actinopteri; order Perciformes; family Serranidae; genus Plectropomus; species Plectropomus leopardus. The sequence goes on along the minus strand of NC_056470.1, from coordinate 3,790,409 downwards.
GGCACGATGAATAAATCCATGCTCTGGTGAGTCGAAGGCTTTGCAAAAGTCAAGGAACATAATAAAGCTATCGTCTTGTATTAGTTCTGAATAGTCTAAAAGGTCTAAAATAAGTCTAACGTTATTTGTAATGTGTCTTTGTGACATAAAGCCTGATTGTGATTCATCAATGATAGAAGATAAGTTTTTCTTAATTCTTTTAGCTAGGACAATAGCCAGTATTTTACATTACATTATTATCATTATTTAGTAAACAAATTGGTCTCCAATTATCAATAAGTAATTTTTTCCTTTTTTGGTTTCGGAATAAGAGTAATCATACCTTGTGTAGGGGGTAGTTTACCTTGATCATTACTTTCAGAAAGAGTATTAAGAATAAAGGGACTAAGTTCTTTTGCAAATTTTTTTGAAGAATTCACTTGATAAGCCGTCACTACCAGGCGATTTGTTATTTTTGAGACTCCGAATTGCATCTTCTACCTCTTTTAGAGATAATTGGGCATCACAAAGTATTTGATCAGCATCAGAAATAAGCTTACACTGTTTAATAGAATCTAATAATTGTGTTGTTTTTTCTTCTGAAAAGTTAGAGATGTATAAATTGGCATAAAAATCGGAGAAAACAAAAAACAAAATGAAGCTATTGCTTTATGGTCCGTGTATATTTTGGCAATTGGATTTTCTGTTCTGAAACGGGTATTAAAAAACAAAAAACGAGTGGTTATTTGATTTTCGTTTTAAAATACAAAAATTAAAATTGAAATACAAGGCGTTTTTCCTTTTCATGATCAAAAGGGATATACCGAAATTTTAAAAATGGTTTGATTTTCATTTTCTATTTAGAATAACAAAGAATAAAATCAGTAAGAGACAGAAACGAAAAAAGGTCAGTTTTTTTCATTTTCTGAGACCGGATGTGGTCATCAGCAGGTGTGGAGCCAAACAGAGTACGGTGCTGCGGCTGTTTAAACCCGACTGATCAGTACGTTGTGTTTCGCAACAACAAGCGAGTGTGTCTCAGGGAAGAAGACATGAGTGCTGATAAACTCAGTCGCATATTTCAGGTAAAAAAAAAAGAATACATAAAGTAACATTTATCAAGGTATAGCCAGCTACTATGATAAGCTAACTGGCTAACTCAGCTAGCTTACCCTGTGTATTGAACAGACAGTTGACGTGGTGACTGCAACAGTTGTGTTCACACAGTCACACAGAGAGGAGCTGATCTCCCTCTCAATTCTTAAATGTTCTTAGTTAATGCTGCTATATCGGTAGCAAGTCACAGATATGTAGTAAAGATCTAAAATGTCACTGAAAACGCTCTTCTCTGACCGGAGCCATGAAGTGTATGACGCTCTCCCACCACCTCACATAACCTTGTGGATTATAAATTAATTAGAGACAATTTAATTCCGTGATTCATTGTCATTTCATCCTCCCCCTATAACATACAATAATATCGTCATGTAGAAAGCTGGTGTTTGGAAAAGATTCCCCGGTAGTCACTGAAAAATGTTCATTGAGAAAGGATCGGAAATGAAAATGTATTTATTATAATTTGACTTATGAATTTCTTGACAGGTCTCATCTTGTAGTCTGTACATGACTGACAACGCAAACGTGGCATTATTTCCTGGGGCATCTGGTGTTTTCAGCTCATTGGACCTCAATCCAAGGACTCATTATGAGGTTCATGGTGAGGCTGAGGACACTACAAGTTCAACTCCACAGCGGACTGCCTCAGCCCCCCCTCGAGCCACTGTCTCTAAAACCTTTCACAGGTAACTTCAACTTAAATCATTGTTAAATGATAGTGATACAATTTATAACTTCAAATTTACAAATTAAGGGAAGGGAAATAAAATACAGTTAGATTTTATTGCGAAAACACCTAGTTAATGCTTGATATGATCATATCAGCCATTCTTTGTCTCCTTCCTTGCAGTTAGTTGTTGTTGTATATTAATAGTTCATACTACTTGCATTTCACCCATTTACATTAATTTACATGTATTTTGCACATTTTAAAAATTTTGACAGAACTTTAATTACCTCCACTACTTCTGTTTTTGCTATGTCTCGATCTGTCAGCAAAATAACTCAAAAAGTTCTTTGTGGATTTGTATGAAACCTTGTGTGTAGATTTGTCCTGCGCCAAGGAAGAAATGATTACATTTTCATGTTTATCAGCCTAAAGATAGAAGAAGGAATATAAACTAGGGATGCACAATCTGGATTTTGTTTTTCAGCTGATACTGATAATCGATAATGACCTGCTTCTCATAGCTGATATAGACAACTGATAAATTCAGATTTGTATTTTTTAAAAGAAGCACATATTACCTGTAGTTTCTGCACAACTGAGGGCCCAGAAAGGTTCAGATTTTGTGTGCGAAAATAGATGATTTAATATTTCACAGCCATGACTGAAAAAGATCTGACATCATTGTTGCAACAAAAACAAACAATTCTAACTCTTAAAATTTTCACTTAGTTTTTCTAGTAAAGTTCATCAAAAAAAACTTCATAAATGTACAACTTTTATAGAGCATTTTGTCGACAAATTCAAATTAAATGCAGTGAGAATCTGTCAAATCATTTATTAGTACAGCCAATATATGGACCGATATGGACCGATATTGCTGGATAAGCCAATATTAGCTGATAATTTATTCAGAACAGGTATTTATTGTGTATCCCTAATATAAACGTCCCCCTCCACTCAAATGTTTTTCCTCCTCTTCCAACAGTTGGATGTTTGAGCTTCACTGTGCAGAATGATGTGTATATACAGTTTGTCACCAGAAGGCTGTTTTCACATTAGTCTGCTGAAAGTGGAATGTTTCTCTGTGCTTATTGAAAATCCAAGTTTAAGGGGGGCCTAAGAGCATGATTTGTGAAATCACAAGTAGTTTGGAAGCCAAGTCTGTTGAGCTTACACGAGTGTGATGTGGAAACCTGAAGCTTGAAGACATCTTGTGTCCAACAGTTAAACTTTCAAGACAAAAAATATCGGTACATTTATAGATTGTGGAATTTGTAATAAGGTAGAAGGAACAGACGTAATTTTAAGGATTGTAATAAAATATATTTGACTCTTTTTGTGGAAAAACAATGTCAGACACAAACTATTTTTCAAAGTACTGTATTTTCCATACATCTTAAAACACAACAAAATCATTGCCGCATTTTCTAGTTATTGTTGGTATACATCATCATCAGCCATTGCCAGGATTATGAATGCTCTGTGTGTCAGCAATTATTTTTATAAATTTTCACAGATCAGTGTACCTCGCTGAGGTGGTTGGTGGGAGGTTGAGTCCCAGCAGAACGGTGGTGGTCCGGTTTTTGGAATGTGAGGCTACCCTGCAGGGGATCATCGGAAAAGTACAAGATGCCATTGGAAATCATGACACTGTGGTGTTGACTGATGCGCAAGGGAATGCAATTTTGGAGTCAGAAGGAACAACAGGTAGGTACATTTGATTTTATTTAATTTTTTAAGTATTAACTTTAGTGATTGAATATTAGATGGCACATGATTCCTCATGTCTGGACCAACCACTTAAGTTGTAATGGTTTTTCCTGGTTTCCACCCCCACTCCAAAGGGTCACAGTACTGGAAACAAAATGCACGAAAGATTCTTGCTGTACGAGAACAGGACTTCCAGGAGTTGCAGGACAAAAAAAGGAGGAGAACAAGGTAATATTAAGCATTCATAGTACTCTTATTTGTCCAAACAATGAAATCTATTATGCAGGGTTCCCATGGTCATGAAATTCTTGGAAAAGTTATGAAATGATAAAAAAGAGTTTTCCAGACCTGGAAATGATTTAGAATTAACAGGATGCTTTGGAAAAGTTTCAAATATACACTTTTTTTTTTGCTATTGTTTTTCCTCCTCCGCTTCCTCTCCCCATCCTCATCCTCCTCCCAGAAAGGTCAGGCTTCCACCCCACCACCACTACCAAAACCACTAAATCACAACCAATACACATCTACTATGCTTTTTTCCTTTTAACAGCCGAAAAGATGAAGATGCTGCAGGCATTGGAGATGTCACTGAGAAATAGAAGAGCTTGTACTGGCAGCACAGAGCCTACCAGATGTCACTGCAGCAATCAGAGAGCTCACCAGTCTGGCTACCACTCAAAAAGTACTCAAAGACTCCGTCCCAGCTACAGGCCATCAAGCAAGGGTTCTGCTGTGTTGTTTGTATGAGTAAGTATGCAAAAGATAGTATTGCCCCACATTTAAAATAATTTTGGAGCCATTTTATTTGGGTGTGTGCCAGAATTTAATATTTCCAAATACACATTTTTGTATTCACTAACCAAGGTGTCTCATCCACTACAGTTATTACATGTATTGATGCAGTCCTTTGTGTAACAGCCCATTGTGTAATAATACAATAACAAAGAATCTTTTAAAAGTCAGGGTTCCCACAGTCACGAAATTCCTGGAAAGGTTTTTAAATTAGAAACACTGTTTTCCAGACCTGGAAATGGTTTGAAATTAACAGGAAAAATTTCGAATATACACTGTTTATGACTATTGTTTCTCCTCCTCTTCTCATCTCCTCTTCTCTTCCTCATCCTCCTCTCCTACACTAAAAGCCTCATTATTGCACCCTTTGATCACTATGTGAGCCTACTTATTTAAAACTACCGTATTTAGATAAAGTCTTGTAAATGAGGTAAAATATTATGGAAAAGTTTTGAAAATGACTTGGTAAAAATGTGTGGGAACCCTGAAGCATTTAAGTTGAGTAAAAAAGAAGAAGAAAACACGGTCATCCAGTACATTAAAAACACATTAAGGACAGATGGGGACACAGAGAAGGACTAGTTTTTCTCTTTTTATGTTTCAGAGTTCATCGATGAGCCAGTCTTCACAGAGTGTTGCCAGAGCATTATTGGCTGCAAAACGTGTGGAACAGTGGCAGTTGACCTCTGTGCATTGTGCAAAATGTAGAGGGAACACCGAAGGCAGCAACATATTTGAAGTTAATGGTCTGTCAGAGGCATTTTCTGAGATCCCTTTTTGAAGAGGAGTAACATTTTGCATTTTTCATACTCAAATACTGTAGGCATGTTGTGTTCTGTTGTATTTGGGTCAGAGTTCTTGTACTAGTAATGTGAATTCATTTACATGTTTGGGCTGGATGACATCATATTACTGTTCACTGTTTTAGTGAGATTAACATTTATCTTTACCAAACATCCATTGCCACCAGTTAATTGTTATAGTTACTAATTTACATTCTTCAAAGTTGTGGTTATGAGAGAGCAGTGCCTCTTTGTATGGAGCCATGTTGTTGTCCACTGCTCTAGAGAATTCTGAAATGTCTTAATATTTCTCTGCAAACTGATTTTCAACTCTCAAGTTTGTCCTGTTCTGTTGAAAATAGATCAACTCCAAAAGTAGAATGTGTTGTCAGTGAGGATCCCAGCTGTAAAGGTCTACTAAGTTCAAATACAGCAAATGTCTTTTCACATATTGCGTTGAGTTGTTGTTATGAGATAGAGCACTGCTTCTTTGTATGGGGCGAAGTCCTCGTTCACTGCTCTCGAGAACAAGACTGAAATGTCTGAATATTTCTCTGCAAACTGATTCTCAACCGTTAGTTTGTCCTGTTCAGTTGAAAATTGATCAATTCCAAAAGTAGAATGTGTTGTCAATGAGGATCCAAGCTGTTGGCTGTAAAGGTCTGCTGCTTCAACTGAATGAGGCAGCAGCTCCTGTGGGATTTTTTTGGGACAGCCACTGCCAGCCAAGTTGTTTGGTACACCTTTACCTGTAAAATAAAGAAATCAGTTCAGTTCTTGAAACTTCAAAGTGCTTGCTGTAATTATTCTAATCTTCGCAACACTGGTTTATTTCACCTGGAATGCGGTGAGAATTCCATGAGTCCACCAGTCTTGTGAGACCAATCTGGCACAACTGAACAGTCAGGTTGGATACACAGTATCTCACAAGGCCATCGTTCATGTCTAGTTCCTCTTGATCCTCCAACTGCAGTAAGGCTGTCTTCAGTGGATAGTTGACACGGTTGTTGACTTCAGGCCAGATTTGTTCAACTATATGATTCTGAATTTGCAAGAAAGAGTAGATATCATTCAATTTGTTCTGGTGTGTTAATGAAAAATGTGTGGTGGTGTGATATGGTCCATTCAGGAAAAATGGTCATTTGCAGAATTCCTGTCCTGAATCTGTAAATTTACTGACTCAGCAGTCAATATGCACATTTACCAGGAAATCTGCAGCTGACCATCTATCTGGGTATTATGGATGACCTAGTAAATTTACTGTTTTTAAATTTTCCCAAAGTTTGATAAAAAAAAAAACAATGCTCATCACATAACTAGAATATAAAATTCGAATAACTACAGTGTGGTTGCTTCTGCAGTTGTTTTAAGTAAAATAAATAACCAGATTAAAAAAAAAAAATAAACCCCTTCTTGGCAAAAGGTAATGTGTTTAATATCATGTTAACTCTAAAATTTGGAAGGCATAGTAATAATAAAATGTATGCAAGAATACCTGCTGAAGTCACCATAATAGTAATGATAATAAAGGCAGGCATACAACAAGTAGTGTGTTGCTGAAAGCAACCACACAAACTATAAAAATGTACCTTTGTGGATGAAGTCTGTAAATAAGGCCTTCTCTCCTGATTTATAGCGATGAGATGACAGCAGCTCCTGCATGAAGAGCGTCAAATAAAACTCCTTGCCATGATCGACTCGCACCTGGTCCCAGATACCATGGGCAAGTACTGCAGGCCTATTGGATGAAAAAGTCCATTTTGACTTCACCATTCCAAATCAGATATTCTCAGTAAAAATGACTTATAACAATGATGTTCAGCAGGTATCATTTAGTCACAGTTTATCATGAATGTGGTAGTTATGCAATATGTACAACTATTTCAATGGCTTGAAAGGGACAGTCTAATTTATTTGTTAACAATATGTTTTTTTTTTTTGTTATTTGCAGCCTCTCTTTTCACTCCAACATCTGAATGGCATAACTGATAGGTGGGGCTGAGGTTTAGGGGTTTAAGAGTTTAAGAATATAGACAAGTGTCTGCAAATGACCAGTGCAAAACACTAGTGGGACGTAGGGCTAGGCAATAGGGAAAAAAATCAAATATCAAATATCTTTGAATACCACAATGTTGATATTTTGACTACTGTTGTTTTCCTAAGATATTTACACATAAGATATTTTTAATAAAGACTCATTAGTGGATATGATGATCAAGCAGGTAGAGGCAGAGAATAGAACAGCTACCACAGTCTAATAAATTCCTAAAGATGCATCCTTTTACTGTAAAGCAGCCTTTAAAACCAGAAAGAGACTACACTCATGTCTACACTGAAAAAATGACAGAATATCCTTTACTGTACACAGCAATACATAGACTATTACCTGAAAACATCTTCATAGATGGTGAGGTTGTTTTTTTATGGCATAGTAGAATGAGCAACAACCTTTTTGCTGAAGCCATCAAGGGCTAAAACATGGGTGACTCCAAACATGGCCAGTTTTTCATTCTGGTCCATATGAATCTTGTGTCCCATGTATTCAGCATGATATGGTACGGGGTTGAGATTGCGGGCACCCTAAAAGAGAGAAAAATGTAACTACTTCACAGTATAAAAAAAATCCCATTAATCATATACTGCATCAGTTAAAAGTTTTATAAATGTAACCATGTCTATTTGTACTATCTCTGTCAAAATGAAAATTAAAAATAAATTAGGGCACTTGATCTGGTTATACGATAAAAACCTGAATTTTTTAAATCTTGTGCTATGTAACTGCAGCTAAACAAGCACCAAAACACACACACACAAGCTCATAGTTAGACACAGATTACACAAGTTTGATGATGTAAAATATGAAGGCTGAGACAGTAACATGCCTGACGCCTTGCTTCATGGTAAGGCTGATGCATAGTTCTGAGCACTGATCCAATTCGTGTCTCTGCAGCATGCACTCCTTTCATGGCGAGATACCCCTTCATCATTCTTCTCCCATATGTAGGTCCTGTCTTGAAAATAACAAATTAACATGATTTCCACATTCAAAAATCACACCTGCTGATATATGTTTATCATGACATTAGACAGGGCAGTTTGTGTGTGTGGTTTGTGGAGTGTAGTAAGGTTTACATGTATGTTGACTATGATTACCAGTGGTGGAAAGAGTACTGAAAATCAGTACTCAAGTACAAGTACTATTACATTGCTAAAATATTACTCAATTACACGTAAAAGTACTGGTGTTAGAAAAATACTCCCAGTAAAAGTACAATGTATTCATAAAAAACAAAACAAAATTAGATGAGGTGCATTTACTGCCACGACTATTGATTTAATATCCATGAATACATTTTAACTGGTTAAATTCTTAACACAAAATCAATTAAAGATCAATCATTAACATCCTTTTTTTTTGTTTTGTTTTGTTTTTTCGTCCACATACAGAAAGGCAGGTTTGGAATTGTACTCAGTACTCCACTATGATTTCAAAAGTAACTAAGTAGATTACATGGTGAAATGAATACTTAAGTACAAGTCAAAGTACAGACTTGAAAAATCTACTCATAAAAGTACACACGTATCCCAAAAAACTATTTAATTACAGTAATTTGAGTATTTGTAATTAATTACTTCCACCCCTGATGATTACTTAGAAGTGATGGTAGGCTGAGGCTCTTTATTGTGATTTATTAACTATTTGTGATTATAATCGTGCATAAACCTTGAAGAGATGCGGACATAGTGTGTATGTGTATGTATGCATAAACACGTTCGCTCTCACACACACATGCACACAGAAAGAAACATCTAGGTCGTGAAGAGAAGATATATACCTCGGTTATAGCTTTTGCCACCTCTAACTCCAAATGTGCGTCAGAGAGTCCCATTAAGCTGCAGCCATGGTCTGTAAGATTATTACAGTTTAAGTTAGACAAAGATGCAATCTGAGAGCAAAGGTTTTCTTCTTGTTGTTTTCTAAATTTAGCTAAATTACTGCTGTAGGATCTCATGAAATTTCCAATGGTGAGTGTAAGACTACTTCTGCTGGCATTATTCAGCAACATTTTCTTCACACCTGGATCGTCAGCACAGCAAAACATGGTGGACACTATCTGAGAGGACACCACAAAAAGACATATACCAACTGCTTGATGTGCTATTTATGTTTTTTTTAGAGTTTATTAGATATTAATTAATTAATTGCAGTAAGTCAGTAGAAAGACAAAGATAAATAAAATACATGTTTATATATATAAGCATTAAACAGCAACCTGCTCCTCTCTAAAAATATGTCAGCATAACCATATATGTCATATCCACATCACTCCTATTTATACTATGTAATTATACATTTATATAAAAAAGTACTATATATGTATGTGTATATCTATATCTATCTATCTATATATATATATATATATATAGTTTATGTTTTTTATGTTTTACAATATGTTTTATTTTTTGTATTTTAATCATATTTAACCCTTATTTAGCACTCAGTCACTTTTTTTCTGTAGCCTCTGACTCTTGAGCTGGTGAATATCTGAATCTCCCCAGTGTGAGATTGAGCAGCGCAGAGCTCTAGTGACAGTTACTAAACAGTACTGAACATAGTATTTACTTAAATTTGAGCTGTGTAATAATACGTGAGGCAATATTACAAGGCACCACCTTTTGTTATTTTTTTGTGGGCACAACACTTTTTGATTCTGTTAATTTAATTTCTCCAGTCATGATTACGATATGATTCCCTGATAAGTTGTAGGTATATTTGTTGTGTGTGTGTGTGTGTGTGTGTGTGTGTGTGTAGAGAGAGAGATAAATATACCATTATCTGTTTGCGTGTTTCATGCTTGTGGTTTTCACACATGCAGCGTTATTGCAACGTTGCTGCTGTGACGCTGCTGCTGCGACGCTGCCCACTGCTATTAGTCCTGTATTTTCATATTTAGAAGCACAGCCGACAACCTGGTCCTGTAAATGTTTCAAAATAAAATGCATTGTTTTGTTTTGAAAGGGAAGCAGGGAAATTGAGGTAAAACAGAGGTCTTTGCATTTACTCATCTCTGTGACAGGGAGAGACTTTAAACTGCAGTAAAAAGTGGTATAGAGTCAATATAATCATCAAAACACCATCTTCACTGTCTATTTCTGCTGACAAACACTACATAAAATAAACATGACATTGTGAGTTTGAATGGTCATTTTGTAAAAATTAAGACAAAACAGTTTTACATTTATTTTGGAAATGCCATCATACAGAGAAATTTTGGTCAGACGTTTTAATTTATATCATTTGCCGGTTTTAATTTTTGTTTTGAAGATTTTTTTTGTTGTCCTGTTTAATTTTAACATGGAAAATGTTTTATAATAAATCATTTATTTTTACTTGCTGATGACTACATCCACAAATGCAAATTCAGTGGTTCTAAACCATCCTTGTATGAACTCCATGAATATATGGAGACTATTAAAACTTCAAAGAACTCAAAAGCTATGAGGACTGTGCTATTATCTGTAACATTGTTTTTTCATCTGCCAGCCAAGGTTGATGCTAATTTAGTCTATTGAAGCTTTGTTAAACTTGGTTATTATCCTCCCCTCCTGGCTGAACTGCTTGGCTTGGTTTGCTTGTAGTAGTAGGCTACTGTATGTGTCTTTATGTGCTACATGTGCATTGTGTCAGAATCAGTCAGCTTAGTGGGTGGGACAAAAGGCGCGAGGAAACGAAGGGAGGAGACAATGGAAGAGACTTGGTAGCTTAATGAAACGCAGCCAGTGAGTGAGCAGACTACACACCATCCTGCTGGGCTCTTTAAGAGGCGTGGTGACAGCCTTACGGTCCTGCTCTACGCTACGTAGCTAATGAGCACACACACATTTCCTGAAGTGGAGGTACTTGTCTGAACTTGAAGCCCGAGCCCTGAAAATCAAAACTAAACGCTAGACAAGAATATTTGTAATTAATTTTCTCCGGCTCTAACGACAAATAGCCACGGGGGAGGGGGGGACGAGCGGACGGCAGACTGTCAGAAGTGTGCGCTGACGCCTCATCTCACGGTAACGGGAACGGAGTCGCTGATTATTAGCCGCCCAGTTTGAAAATGGCCTCAGACGAGCTCGCGCAAAAGCTCGGCCGCCGGCTGCAGATTGAGGAGGGAGACAAGGAGCCTGTTGCTGTGGACATCGTCGGACACCAGGACGGTGCGGAGGAGAAGTCGGTTACGGCCAACGCAGACGCGGAGCTGGGGGCTTTGCTGACGCGGAGAGAGGAGCTGAACGAGGGGCAGGGGGAGCGCTGCCAGCCCAGCATGAAGGTGTTCAACCCCTACACCGAGTTCAAGGAGTTCTCCAGACACCAGATCAAAGACATGGAGAAGCTCTTCAAAAAGTGAGTATGAGCCGGTGTGCACAGACTCAGACCCCCTTGACGGGCTGCAGGATCCAGCTTTGCCATGCCTCTAGGCCACTGGCTGCACTTCTTTCAACAGGGAAGTCGCTACAAGATTGTTCATATAAGGAAGTAGAGTTGGCAGGGCGCTTATGTAGGTCACTTCTCTAAAAACAATGAAGCACTGAGAAATAAAAAGTAGCGCAAAAAACACAAAACTCGAATCTAAATTTAAGACTGAGGGGAAAGACTGTTGACAAAATGTTTGAGAGCGCTCTGGGGAGCAGTGATATGGTGGTGGGCATTATGCTTTATGGGATAAAAGATTGACAAGAGAACTCAAAAATAGATCAAATAATAAGGAAATGAATCAGCATTGGCTGCTGTAGGTAAATCTAATGTACCAAACCTCTAACTCCTGTAGCTTGGCTGATTGCAGGGTGGGGACATTATGCAAGTCAGTGTTACGGAAGTCAGACAGCAGGCTTCCACTGATTATCTGCTTTCAGACATCTAAATGATGAGTGATAAGTTGTTATAGGGTAGGATAAACGTCCCTTGTAAGCCCATGTACTGTATAATAATCTCAATAACAACTCCTGAGTCAAATTTAAAAAAAAAAAAAAAGAACAACACCAGGTTATGCTGACTGACGCTTTTTCCGATGAAGCTGTATGTAATGGAAATTATACTTTTATTGTAAAGCGAAACGAATTTGCTGACTTTGAGTTATTGAATGTGTGACATGTGCCTGCTGATCCCTCTGTATGAATGTGCATGTGAATGGGTGAATGTGGTGAATCCATGGTGTAAAAGCTCTTTTAGTGGTCAGAAGACTAGGAAGGCGCAATGTATGTGCAGGTCCATTTAACATCCATCCATATTTCTAATACCATTTACTGGACACAGGGTAGGAGTGGAGAGAGAGTGGAGACAATAGACTTTCATTTTAACTAAAATGTTCTTACTTCAGTTGTGGCAGTGTATAATTCTATATTTAAGAAATGAAAACAAATGTTTGAGTTGTAGAACTCTGCCCTTACAATGAACTCTTTGACCTTAAGCCTCACTTAGACCAAGGCCCTGGACTACAAGGCAAGTTCAGCTTAAGCCCAACAAGACAAGTAATAGGCCACCTTGTGTGATTTAGAAATTTAACATCCACTTGGACTCAATGATAAACTAATCCGATTTTGGTGGTCACAGGTCAAAAGGTCAAGGTCACTGTGACCTCATCTGTCTCATTCTTGTGAATGCAATATCTCCTTAAAGAGGACCCATAGATTGAAACAAAACATCTGTAAGTGCAGATGGGTGGAGGAGTGGACTGTGCTACTGGTGATCCACACATCACTTAGCCTCAAAGATTGAAAGTTGCTAACTAGAGATGTAATGATATAAAATTTTCATATCAGTTATAATAATTGGTATATTGCAATACTGTTTAAATGTGCTGGAAAATGTTCAGAAAGTACTGATACACATACTGAAATCATAGGATGTTTTCAGAAGGGTGTGGGATGGGCTGCAAATTCAGCGTCATGAAGAGTGACTGAGGAGGGATCCCTCTTCCAGGACGGACAGACGTGCAATAGATGTCGTAAATAACAATTGAATTACAGTAATGACAAAGAGGAAAGCGAGAGAAGCACAGCAATAATGTTAACAATAGCATATCATATAACAATGGTTATAGATGTAAAATTACTAAATGCACTGTGATAGCATGTGATGTCACGTGCAAATATCGTAGGTGTTGATAAGAGTCCCATGCGTTTATTAATAGTGGAGGCATGACACATAATGATGGCAGTAGAATGTCACGTCGAGCAGGATCACGGCATCTGCGCAACACAGGCACAGCTTCAGACAGGACCACAGCAATGGCAGAACCAAGACCACGATCAAGGCGAGCCGGAGGTACAGCATCAGTGCAGCCACAGCACAAGTGCAGCCAAATTAGCAATAGGGATGTAACGGTTACCGCTTATCCGGTAACGGTTACATCCCTATTGCTTATTTGTCGATGGGGCAGCTTGCAGTGCGAGTATATGAATGAGTCTTGACAACTGAATTGGAGCTGCATAGCAAGAATTTAGGGTCAGCCAGATTTCAGCATGATGCCTTGTAGCAGTATGCCCCCAGTGTGGGTGGTGGGCAGTGGTGAAATGAGTTTTTGTTACCTCCACTGACCACTTCCTTGTACTCATTCTAAATGCAGTTAACAAAGCTGTTAATCCCTGACAGAGCATATGACACTTGGTTGGCCAATTGAAGATGAAAATAAACTTATTTTTACTGACATCACTATCATGCTACACATTGTAACAAAGAGTCTTTTGTTCATTCTGCTGTTCATTTTGACATTAACATTTTTGTCTAGCTGGAGAGCTTTAGTCTTAGTCAACAGGAAACTGTTCCTCAGATTGACAGAGGTTTTGTTTTTGCATGTGCATGACTTCAGCCTGTGCTAGATTCTTCAGGGTTCCGTCATGTCCAAGCCTGTCCAGATATTTGAAATGCATTGTGTACACACGATCTGTGCAGCCATCTTTGAAGGGTGCAGACAAATCAGATGTGCAGTTTGAGAATTTATCTTTTGAGTTAAAATCATTCTGATGTGCAAAGATAATGGTATGGTTGGCATGTGAATGTGTCCCTGATCAATAAACAGATATTATACAATACTTTACTGCAGTCAATTTTTTTTTTATAAAAGTGTTTACTTACTACTTCTGCCCAGTTCCAAAATGACTGGATCTAATGAAACAAGTCAATGTGGTGAAAGGATATTTTATATGTCATAAGGCCAGGCATTATATTGTAGCTGTGAGATCTTGTGTGGATTCCAGCCCCAGGCTGTTTTACGTAATTAAATGAGTCTTGTCAGTGCAAGTCTAGCAGTAAACTTAAGGGTTTGACATACAAGGAATATTTAAGGATTTTAGGAAACCTTCCAAGTCCAACTAAAATCAGTCTGTATGTTTCCATGCACAGTTAAGTGGAGCTATAGTTCTAGCTTGATAAGGCCATTTAATTGGACTACTGTCCTTGTCCCAGAGTACAAACACGGGGGAATCCATTTATTGACAGAAGTATGTCAGACTCTGCCACAGCAGGTGGAGATATATCCCCTTTCAGCTAGTTGCGTCACATACCAAACAAGTATGTATGTCCAGCGCTGACAACATGGTTAACTGTACATTTCCTACGTACTCTGTGCTTTACTTGTTTTCTTCGTCTTGTTTTGTTTTCTTCCTTTCTCCTTCTTCTTTTGTTTTTTCTATGAATTTATGCAATTCAACTTCCGCACAAAAATACCCACTCACACCCGCTAAAGTCTGGCCTTTTAATATAAAGGGAAAGGTTACAATGACTGACAAATAAACAATGGTCATTGGTATTTCACAGCTTCGGCTCCAATCAGCCCCAGTCAGCAGTGATAGAAATATGACACAAAGGCTGATAAGCTAATTTTAGCCCCTTTTGCTGTTGAGATGCAATGGAGGGCTGTCATAAAATACTGTCCATCTCTGCCTAAAGCAATGCTTGAACATCTTTTCAAATTGATCTGCATCGAGTTTGAAAGAGAGACTAAATAAGTATGAAAAAAGAAGTAACCACCGCAACATTTTTACTGGAATCCATGCTGCCTTGTACTGTTTACTAACCTGTTTTCTGGCCTGTCTGTGACATTGAACATAACACATCACAAACACACACACATACAAACACACACACAGTGGGATATCTGCCTGCTCTAGTCTACTGGCAATGGTAAAGGAGTCTTAATCTTTTTTTCAGCGGGTTTTCCAAACAGTTCTCATCCCAAGTCGGCACATATTTCCACTTTGTCAGTGGACTTTCATGTCTACATATTATGCACAAGGTACCTTTTTACTTCTGCTGTTGGAGTTGTGGGATGCCAAAACTTAGGCCAGAACTTAAATTAAGGCATGCAGTTTAAAAGACAAAACAAAACGAAACATCATGGTCTGGCTCAACATTCATGTGGGGAGTGAACACCAGGCTCCAGGCTAAAAGTCTGGGGTTTCATCGATCATCTCTCCTGTCCACCCTAAAGGGAAATTCCAGCCTCTTATATAATGTTGCTACTTGCAGCACTTCAAACTGATGCCATCATACCACCACAACAATTACCATCTGGCCACGTTATTAACTGACACTGTCTGTCCATGTATCATATGGTTGCAATAGGTCCCTTTGTTTAAAAAAAACTGAGGACACAAGCTAATCTAGGTGGAAAAGGGGTGTAAGAGTAACAGAGTATGAAATGACTGATTCATTTTGCAGAAGGTGTGAATTCTCTTTCAGCTCTGTAGCTGAGCTGTAATAAACCAATTGTCTGTCTACTCAATTCTGTCAAGGCACGACACTGGGAAAGACAACTACATTGACCTAATGGAGCTGAAGCTGATGATGGAGAAGCTTGATGCTCCACAGACGCACCTCAGCTTGAAGAACATGATCAAGGAGGTGGATGAGGACCTTGACAACAAGCTCAGCTTCAGAGAGGTGAAACAAGAAACCCAGATTTGAATCATTCTGAGTGTGTGATATTCCTTCTATCTACATCCATATCTCTGTGTTCTTCCTGTTCCTCGCAGTTCCTACTCATCTTCAGGAAGGCAGCAGCAGGGGAGCTGACAGAGGACAGTGGCCTCAGTGTCCTCGCTCGCCTCTCTGAAATCGATGTCTCTGAAGAGGGGGTCAAAGGAGCCAAGAACTTCTTTGAAGCCAAAGTAAGTACAAGTGACTTCTTATAAAAGACAGTTAGTGTTTTGTTCCAGTCTGTACACTAACACAAGAGTTTAACAAGAGAAGACACACAGTTAGAGCTGTAGAATGGACGTTTTCATTTAAGTCAGCATAGCTGGATGGTCAGAGTGGCAGCCGTTTCAGGTTAGTGGGTTAACACTGTATAAATAGACCACTAGACCAGGTGCCTAGAGTTCATTCTGAGCTTGGAAGATCTGCTTTTTGCTTCTTTGCACTATCCGCTTGGAATTCACAGTCCCATGAACAGGTTTTTTATGGTCATTTTATATCTTTAATTGTTAACTTCTTTGCTTCCGATTGCACCTGTTTTAACTGATTTTGAGGTTAACATTACTGATTGATTGTATGCCTATTTTAATTAATCCCATTTTCTCTTATATATTTTAAATATGTTTTCTATATTTTATTTTTTTATAATTTGTTAATTTTGCATTTCATTATTTGTATCTGCTCGACATCATTGTAAATGAGGGCTCGCCTTCAATACTTTGAGTCTTGATAAAGGTAAATAAAAAATAAATAAATTACTCATGGCGGGGGCCCTTCTGCGTGGGTTCTCTCCGGGGTCTCCGGGTTCCTCCCACATTCCAAAGACATGCAGGTCAGGTTGATTGGGGACTAAGTTGCCCTTAGGTGTGACTGTGAGGGTGAAAGGTTGTCTGTCTATATGTGTCAGCTCTCGATATACTGGCGACCTGTCCAGGGTGTACCCCGCCTTCCGCCCGCTGACACCTGGTATTGGCTCCAGCCCCCCCGCGACCCATGCGAGGACAAGCGATTACGGAAAATGAATGAATGAATGAATAAATTACTCATTCACTCCGTTCGGCGCTCTGCTGCTCGTCTCCTCAGACAGTGGTCAGTGTGCGCTCTCCCAGTGTGCAGTGCTCTGGATAACCTGATGGTTTATTCCAACAGGAGCACTGAGGGATTTCAGATGTTATTGGCCTGTTAAATTACATCAAATGTTGGCATTTTCAATTATCAACTGACAGCTGACTTTGAATTTTTGATTGACTTTATCCATATTACGTGATATGGATCAGGGATAACCACACCCAAATTCTGAAAAACTATTATGCATGTAAAACCCTAAATTACATATTTAAAAAGTTTTGGGATGACTTGGGTTTACAGAGGCTCCAAAGTTCAAAGTTAACAGGTGAGGTGATATGAGATTTTGCCGTAACAGTTAAAAGTTACCAGTAAGCCTGCAGGTCTTTGGACTGTAGGAGGAAGCTGGAGAACAGGAAGAAAACCCGCAGTGACTTAGGGAGAACATGCCAACACCCAAAATCCACACAGAAGGGCCCCAGCCAGCCGTTGGATTCAACCCCAGAACCCTCTTTGATATTTAATGTAAATAAAGTAAAGGAGTGCATAAAAAGTATCAAAATATAGCTTGTTCACCCCCCCCCTCTACAAAAAACATTGCCAGGTTAAGATCCCTCGGATCCGCCAACACTTGACCTTACCTGAGCAGAGCTGCTGTTGCTGGATTTGTCTTTTGGCAAAGAAGAGTTAGGAAGCAAACATCCAATGATTAAAAACAGGCAATTCATTTATTACATATACTTATAGATTTTATTAACCCTCTGAGCCCGGCTCAGACACTGGCAACTAAAATTTGTATCATTTAAAAACGGGACCTTGTTCAATAAATCCATAATAATAGATACGATACTGAGTGTCTTTCGTCCATATTTTATCCATATTTCGATGATAAAAGTACATTAACATCAATGCTAAATGCTATTTTGGTTTCCCATAGTTCCTTTGGAGAGCATTTTGACCAATCAGAGGTTTGTTTTGGTCTTGTCCACCAATCGGAAGATGGTCTGATGCTTTGTTACCGCTTACATATGCCACACGTTATCTGGAACAAACTGCACTGTGATTGGTCTAATCCTACTGTATCTATCACTCTGTGTTATTGGTAGCGACTCGTGCATTAGAATAAACTCTGGTAGCACCTATAATAATAATAATGAGACAAGGGTAAATCAGGAGACAGTGTAACAAGCAGCAGGGCCTCATATGGATGTAAACTCTGTGTTCACTGCAGGCAGAGCAGGCAGGAGCTTCAGGGCCCTCTCTGAAGTGTCAGGAGTGTGATGTGGCCCTCTGCATCATCACAGAGAGGAGCTGCTTTGCAGAATGGCACAGATAATGGGATACAAACAACTGCAAAAAAAACATAGGGACTTTTTTAGGTTTGCTTTGCAGAATGGCATAGATAATGGGATACACAAACAACTGCAAAAGAAACTGTGACTTTTTTTGGAAAAGTATGTCCATTTTTTGAACTATAATAGTTGCAATGTATATTTTTTCACTTTCTGATTCCCAACAGGTTTTCTACAACAAAACAGCTTGTACATAATACTTTTGTGCAATTTGTCACTAAAGGTCTGTAAAATTCAATTTCTGTTTCGTTTTTTTATTTTGTCTTTATGGTCTCGCGACCCGACCCCGGATAAGCGGAAGAAAATGGATGGTTGGATGGATGGTCTCATAACTATTTGTACATTCATGTGACATCATTGCAGCCTTAATATCCTGATAGCCCAGGTTGTCCTGAAAAAAAAGGAGCATATATTGATTGTGCATTGAGGAGCTGAGGTTATACATGCATTATTACAAGAAGAGTTCAGGCGAACCAAAACTAGGAAAAAACGGGTTAATGTCTGCTAAGTAACTGGCCACTGGCCCCTCTCAGGATTAATATCTAGACACATTTTTTCTTAAACACAGCTTAAAAATGAACTATAATTTCACTGAGGAAATGTCTGAGACAGTTGCTGAGTTTTTAGGGACTTGGCGTGGGAACTAGATGGTCAGCAGTTCAAGTCCCAGGCAGACCAGGTGGACTTGTTGCTGGAGAGGTATAAGGTGCCAAAGTGCACTTGAGCAAGGCACAGACCCTCTTAAGTGTGGACCCATCATTGTGACATGTCTCCACAAGTGATGCATGTCCCTGTGTCTATAAAAAAAAGACAACAGAATAAAAAAATATATCGTATTGAATAAAATGACCATGTCATGAACATTGACTATGAATTGTCACGTTGTTTTTATAAGCCACCAGCGTTTTATTTTCTCGCTGTCTTCCAAGGCTCTTCGCCTCTCACAGACACACACTTACATACACTTACACACACACACACACACACACACACACACACACACACACACACAGAGCAGGGCATTTACAGAGCTCCAGTTCATTCAATAATGTTGTATTTTAGTAGTTAACATTAGTTCAGAGGATATTTAATAATATGGAGATATATATTGTGTATAGTGGTATAGCCTTAAAATATTGTCATATTATTTAAAGCCATATCGCCCAGCCCTAGCTGCAACACACAGTGTTGTTGCCAGAGGTCTTTCAGTTTCAGTTCTCGCCTCTTTGCTGAGCAGCTCCACGCCATCAACTGACCGTTGTGTGTTTTCTGTTGGACAGGTCAAGGCCATCAATGACTCCAACCGCTTTGAGGCAGAGATCCGCCAGGAGCAGGAGGTCAAGAAGAAGCAGGCTGAGGAACAGAAACAAAGACGCGCTGCTTTCAAAGACCTAAAGTCAGCCTTCCAGTGACGGCCTCTGTCTCCCTCTCAGGACCTGTCTGTCTTTCTCTGTGCTGCACTAATGATGTCGGTTTGTCTCTGTGTGTTTGAATGCTCCATGTCTGTCAGCCGGTGGTCGTCCCAAGTCAAACCCAGCTTCAGGGTCCCACACATGCCTGTCACTAGTCTGTGATGCATTTCTTTGTGATGAAAAATTAACACTGCTTCTGCAGATAACGGATTCATTTAGGTCTGTAGTTTAGTTCAGTAAAGCTTGTCTCCACCAAGTAGCCTGCTTCCTTTCAATTCACTTAATTATACATTAAAAGGCTTATTTTGTCTGTATCCACTGTCAGTAGAAGTATTCCATTCCCTAGTAGCACCCTGATCCGATACTAAAAGATAAAACTAGGAACTCTGCAAACTAAGCAGCGCTGATCAAATATAAACCAAGATTCTGTAAGAGTTCCATATTTCTCTCCTCAAATGTCTATATAAACCCATTTTTGCTCACCATCTTAACTGTAATATGAAGTCCGACCAGCTGCCATTTCACACAGCAAGGTTCGCATTACGTCACCCACCAGCAGGAGCATTTATTGGTGCAGTTAGGTGCAGTGCATTCTGGTAGTTGTAGGTTTTCTACCTCTTGAGCAAACACAAATGCCACAGTCCCTCCTCTGTTGTCTCTAATCGTGTCGCACCAACTTTTAAAGTATCTGTGTCTTTCTACTGCAGAGACAGCTTGGTTTTATGAGAAGACCATCTTTACAGGAGTGAAATGCTTCTGTAACTAATTCCAAAAATTAAATCAGCAGTGATACCAGTCACAGTGTTCAGTGTTGAACAAATAGCTGAGCTCTACATTTTTTACTGTTAGCTCTGTATTTTTGTACAGTGGGTTTGGGTGGGGATTGAATATATTCTTATATGGGATTTTTTTTTTAATGTGGGTCTTTATTTTCTAGTTTCAGCCAGTATTCCTACCCCATCAGCTTTATCAACATTTGATTTGCCTTCAACGCTGAGGTCTGGGGATGTAGTGACTTTTTCATTTGGACGTTACACCCACCACAGTACCAATCAGATCCTTGCTGATGAATAGAAACCAGCCATGAGCACACATATCAACTCATTTTTTGTGGTTCTTTTTTGTTCTTGTATTTTATTTGGGTGTTTAAGTGAAGACAGAGTAGATTTAGCCTTATAACTTAAATTTAACATTGATTTCTGCTCTTTGAAACTTTTCTATTTTAATCTTAAAGATCATCTTGGTGGATTGTGCTCATGGATCCATGGTAGCAACATTAAAGAGTAACTAAACCCCCTAACCAGGGGGGGGCAGAGAGGTGCTGTGGATCAAGAGGCTGCATGATTGGGTGACTGGGTGTGTCTTAGCCCCTGTCCCAGCCCTGCCCATTTTTGAGACTTTTTTTCACTTTCCAGGAAGTAGACACTCAAGCTAAAAATGGGGGTTTACTTGCTTAATTCAACTTTTACTATGACACTGTTGATTACACAGATAATGGACATTTCAACAAAAAAAATCATAAAAGTATGAGACCAGTGTACCTGCTGATCACTAGCTGCCTTCAAAAATCTGGTTCAAACAAACAAGTACAAATTCCCATAAATGACAAACCATCATTTGTGTCAACTGATTGTAATGGAGCACAAACAGCCTGATCACAGGTTGTAGAGACTTTGCTCCTTTAATGTTCCTGCAAGGCAGGTGCTTTTTAAAAGGGAGCAAACAGCCTTACATTTTCCACAATCATTCCATCTCTGATGTCAAATCATAAATGCTTCCCGACATTAAATACTCAGACAGGTTGATGTCAGGATTACTTGTTCAATGTGGTTTGCTAGTTTCATCCATTTTCTGTAATGGAGGGAACAACAGATGGGCCCAGTTACTGACAGGCCATTAGGGCATGCAGTAGGTCAGACTGATGATGCATTTTCTGAATGCCTTGCAGTAACGTCACTGAATGTTTTCAACAGTGGAAACACTATCCAGATGAATTAGTGTTGGTTTGGGACTTTACCTAAATTAGCTACTTGTTAGCTGTATAATGGTCTCTTCCTCATATGCTTCCATGCATGGATTATTTCCCATCAACAGTGGAGCACCAGTGGAAAAACTACATACTGTATGTGTAAGAATTGGCAACTACTAACTCTGAATATGTATTGACATAGAGTGGTGTTGTATAGTTTACTAAATCCTGTTGTCCAAATGAGTGATTCCAAACAGCTTTAGTTATACAAATGTGACCTGATGTGATATTTAGAAGCACTAAGCCATCCATTGTCATCTTGCGGGTCATCTTGTTCATCAGAAAAATATTCTTTTGAATGATGTAATAGTTTACTCAACTCTTAAAGCCTTTAAACAAACCAGCAAAATATTGCACATGTGTATGACCTTTGGGATCATCACTTTAAATCATCTAAATCTGAGATCTTTAATTTGGTTGTCATGGCACAGAGCAGTTTAAATTTGTTTTAGGGCAGATTTGTTGTCCATGGATGTTTGCTTTTGAACAATGTTGTAAATGTATGAGGCGGTAACTTTTGGTACGTGCTTTGTAAAATAATTTGGGTTGATATTTTTACAATGCTTTCTTTTGATGCATGCCAGTATTCCATAGCACATTGTCACTCAAATGCTCTAACTGAATGATTGAACGAATATTTCATCACAGCATGAAAAATACTTTTGTACTTTTTTTTTGAGGATAAAGGGTTTCTTTGAAATTTCCAGCCCGTTCTCATTCTAAAGTCGTCAAATAGCTTCACTTTTACAGTGCTTTTTGACGTCAAGTGAGAACGCAGCTGGACAGAACCAGTCGCAGTGTCATTATATGCCGCTGGTGTCAGGTTGAAAGGCTGCCTGTAATAATGTAATTACAGGAGTGCAAGGGTACCTATAGAGCAGGCTGGTCCAAAAATAAAAGCAATTTAATGTGGAAGTCTGGTGTTTGCTTCCCAACCGAAATAGATGTTTATTAGATGTTTATTTTCTACATTTTGCCATGTGCCTCCTTCCCTTAATCCTAATCTGTGACAGCATGTGTGTTAATTGATGTCCAGACGGCGTCATCCCATAATGTGCTTTTGATGACATCACGGTAGCAGCATCTTGGAACGTAAACAGCAGACACAGAAGGATAGCTAGAACTTAATATGTTGATGCAGAAGTTCACAGCAGAGTGGCAACATGTGACGAACTGGTGTGAGAACATGTTTGAAATGTCTTCATGGCTAATTGAAGATTGTGTTTTGTCAGATATATCATGTTTGTCCTGATGTGTATACAGTAAGGCCCAGCGTTCCCACTTCACATACATCTGTCCTCACACACACTGTTGTTACATACTATAACAAAACACTGGTAGCTGTAATATTTGGATTTATTATGTTGTTGTTTTTTTTTTACTGAACTGATTGATCTCCCCAACTACTGATTTTTGTTAACTGATTTTCTAAATAATCAAAATAAACACCATTACTTTTATTGTTGAAAAATGATGTATACAGATTTTTTGTTGTGTCTGCTTGGTTGTACTTGGTGGTACTGATTCTGTCCAGGGTCATGCCAACACTGTTCTTTGTAGTGGAGGAAACAAGAAACAAAATTTCATTCATCAACTTCATTCTATTAGATAAGAGCCAATTACAGATAAGGAATAGAGACTCTGAGTTAACAGTATACACGGTGGATTCCATGAGTTGATATCCCTCTACTGAATTCTCTTCCCACCCCAATCTGTATTGTTTCCAAAATAGTGCCAAAATCTACTGCAAACCCATCTATGGGTGTAGTAATGATGCTGGTTTAACAAGCGTCTTCATATACTACACCTCTCAGGTGGAATAAATATCCTGGAAAAGGAGAAGTGCTCACTGATACTGATTTTAACAAATTTGCCAACAGTAAAAAAAAACAACAATTAAAATGTGCAACACAAACAAGTCAAGTCAAGTCCATCTTATTTATAGAGTCCATTATCACAAAACATTGTTTGCCTCAGAGGTCTTTACAGTGTACGACATCCCTCACATCACCCAAGGGAAAACTCCCGAAAAAGAACCCCTGTAATGGGGGGAAAACAGGAAGAAACCTCAGGAAGAGTGGCAGAGGATGATGAGGGATCCCTCTTCCAGGACGGACAGACGTACAATAAATGTCGTAATTAGCAAATGAAATACAATTGTGGCAAAAAGGAAAGAGAAAGAGAGAGGAAGGGAGTGGGAGAGTAGCACAGCAATAGTGGAAAAAAAACGCATGTCATGTTACAATAACAATACGTGTGAAATTATCAAATGCACTCTATGATGATATTGTGGGTGTTGATAAGAGTCTCATGCATATATTGATAGGGAGGTGTCCAAAGGCATGATAACATCATCGGCGCAACCAGGACCAAGACCACGAACAGGGCAAGCGGGGGGATACAGTATCAGTGCAGCCACATTGAGCACAACCAAAGCACAACCAAAGGCAGGGTCACAGTGCCAGCACAGATATCACCACGATCAGGCACAGCCAGGAATATAGCCAGGATCCGCAACAGACACAGCATGTTACACAGAATTGTTTAAAAGGACAATAGCAGCAGGAACAAATGAGTTCTTGAACCTGCTTGTCCTACATTGTGGAACCACATATCAAATCTGCCAAGTGCATGAAGAAGTCACTGTGGGTTACTCTCAAAGCCATACCCGCAGCCATTGTCAACTCTCAACTGTCTGCTGTCTCAGTGAAACACCATGGACCATTATTGAAAGCAATATGCAAGAGACTGTAACACTGAGCTGAAATAAAACATGCTTGTAACTTCAGTAAAAAACAAACAGCCTCATACTGCATTTTTGCTTATTGTATCCAGCATTTTGCCGTTGGTGGGACAAGAGATCAACAGTGGACAGTTGAGAGTTGACGAAGGCTGCACTCTGTGTTGCTGTTCATAAAAGCTTTGGGAGTACAGACAACTGTCAGTTACACTCACCACAACACTAAGTGCAACAAAAGCTTAGTGAGCAAACGGCCGATAAGAGAAACATATTTATGTTGCCTATTCATGTAAAAGATGTACAGACAACTAAATGATGATAGTGTACACGAGAAAACCGCTGTGATATCATTAAATAGTCATGTACTTATGATTATCTCCTAAGTAAGCTTTAAATATTCTTAAAGAGTCCCAGAGACAGATACGGGCAGTGGCTACAGCTAACAAACTCTATGGTTACCTGACTGTCTGTGAGGGCAGGTCAGAGAGACGTGGACGCTGCCTAGCAGTTTGTGTGTGTTACACACTTGTATCACTCTGCACACAAAATGCGCTTTTCAAAGTCAAGCTAAAAATATATATTACACTAATATGAGTGTCTACTTTCACTGAGATATTTTTTTAACCAACATCAGTTGTTATCGTGAATATCAAATATTCATCAATTTCAGAATTTTAACCCTTTCAGTGCCAGGTTCTTGTCATGATACAACTATGTTTTTAGATGGGAAAAAAACAAAACACAAAGAATGAATTATTTTCAATAAACTACATGCTAAGTAGATTTTTTGATGATGACAGCCTAGGATATGTCAACACTGACTGTGACAGTGTACCCAGTGGAAATAGCATGTATTTTCTCCACATGCCAAATATGGTATAAAATGACATAATCAGGTGGAAAATAGTCAAAATGACAAATTCCAAGCAAAAACCCAGAATGACACCCAGAAATAATACAATGCATGTTTTCATGCTTCAATGGCTGTGGAATCAAAAATGTCAGTTTGAATGAGTTTCAATGGCGTAATTTTTGCACTTAACAGTGTGGATGTAACAATTTAGTTTCCACAGTGTATTTTAGACTTATTGTAGGAGCTGAGCTGGAAATTCCAAGAATAAACAAAAATACACAATCTTGCCAAAATGTATGCCATAAGCACGAACACAGCCACATTTTTTTTAAAAAAAAATGAAGAATGAAAAGCACTTAAAATTCACCAAACAGTTGGGTTAATGCAGTGGTGTAACAGCATGGATGTAATGTATGTTTGAATTCAGTTGCAGGTCAGGACGCAACCACCAACAGCATCACCACATCCAGCACACCACCTGTGACCCACAGCCTGAAGCAGGTGACTTCTGTTTAATGTATGTTACTACAGGCATTTTCTACAGTACATACATATTAAGATATTTTACTTCAGCTGCAGTCAGGTCATTTACTAATTACAATATAACCAAATCCCGACATATTTTGGTATAACTCCATCAAATATTCTATCACAATATTAAGATTAGTAAATATGTTGAACTTATCCTGGCCTGTAAATTTGTCCATTTGTCTACACATGGTTAATATGGAAATATATTTTTATTAAGCCAATGCTTTGACTCTGACTTCCTGCAGCAAGATCAAGTTTTTGGTTTTCATTCCATATTTTTGTCCCTTTGTGTAAATATATGTGATTCTTTTTATATATAACCCAGTATTTTGTCCCTCCTTATGTTGAATTCATTCAGGGGGACATTAACACTAGAATAAATCATCCCTATCATTTAAATCTTTTCTTTTTTTCACTTGTGGACAACTGTTATTCATAATTTATACTTCAGATGTGTGTTGTAATTTATGAGTAATTATGTATTTTTACTGAAATATTAATAACTACATATTTCATGTTTGGATTTGCCTGGGATTTGCAGGTGAGGGAACAAGCACAACATACACTGCTACCATTCTACAACCTGAGGACACCCCACTAACTGTATCAAACCCTCAAGTCCATGAGTCCATCAACGCATTGATCTTGCCTTCTGGCCAGTCCTGTCTGATACAGTGAGGATGGAGTTAATCGGGGGAGGGTCATATCAGGCTGGTGGTATATTTCAAGAAAAAATAGTTTATACTGCTTCTGCTGCAAGCTCTTCTCATAACATACTTATCAGTGATGGAGCTACCGACTGTTTGTCCGAGTGAGCTGAGGGGGAGGGGGTTAGTAATAGGCCAATGGACTTCCTGAAGAAAACTGAAGCCTCTTTTATCAGCTCCAGAGGTGCTGGATTTGCTTCTGCCCAAGCATCTGCCAAAGAAATGTGTGAAGAGAAGAGTGTTGAAGCTTTTCTTCAGCAGAAGAGGCTGCGAACAACAAAGAGAAAGTTCTCCAATGAGTCTCCTGATGAGGAAATGACTGATTCACTCAGTAAAATGGAGATTTCCTTTTTAAATGTGGTGGATGTCTCCATTCTGTCACTGCAGGAGAGATTTCAGACCATGTAGGGAAGTAGAGAAGAAGTTCAGTGTGATGGTCAACTTCCCTGACCTACCCAAAGAAGAGATGACAAAGCAGTGCCAGACTCTCAGCTGCACTCTGAGCTGTAGTGGGCGCTCAGAACTGGTGGTGGAGTTGCACACTTCCCCAGGTTTGCCAAAAGCCAAGATGACCACCTTGGAACTTCTCGGTTTCCTATAGTAGAAGGAACATGTCCAGACGTGGCCAGAAATTAAGGACATGCATCAGAGACTTGAAAATATCTACATATTCATCTTCTGGTTTTCATTTTTTCACATTATGCCTCCATAAGGCCCATTGTTTACAGGGAACCAAACAAATACAGTAAAAAAGTAAAAAGACTCACTGACCATTGCACCTTTTTAGTGTATTTTGTTGAAGCAAAAAATATTACTGGGACTGACCTTGTATGTGAGTTGAACCTGTTTTTTGTAGAATTTTTATTCTTCTTTTGTATTATATTGCAATTTTACTGTTTTGTATTGTTTGAACCTAACACTTTTTCAATGCATGTTGTGGAAGATACAATGAGATTTGATTGTACATTGTATTGTTATATTGTGCCGTTTTATTTTGAGGGTCTCCTTGCTTCCTTCACTCGCTTCCTTCCTTTGCAACTTAGTCCCACTACTGAGAGGGGCAAGCAGAAGAGGCAAGGAAGACATATGAGGACGAAGGAGCTGAAGCTTGGGGGTTAAGGTGAGCTGACCGCAACTGATCTGCAAGGCCAGTGACATTGTGGGGGTGGAGCTGGTTCGACTCTGGCAGTGTCAGAGAGGAGGATGCTGTGTAAGTCACATGACATATTGGAGCCACTCCAAGACGTGCTGGTCAAACAGAGGAGCACATTCAGTGCTTGACTCATTGCCCCAAGATGCAGCACAGAGCGCCACAGGAGGTATTTCCTGCCTGTGGCCATCAGACTTTACAACTCCTCCCCCAGAGTGTCTGACACTCAGTCAACAGACTGTCACTGACTGAATTCACTCATCAGCTGTTATAATTCCATTATTTATCTATTTTATTTCAACTGTGCCGTGAGGACTTAAAGGTACAATTATTCTTTGTAACAGTGCGCTTACTGTACAATTACTGGTGCAATCATTAGAGCAATACTCAACCGCAACTGCGATAAATTGCAATTATTCAACCGTACTTTATCTGTCAGTATTATGAGATGAGATGAGATGAGATGAGATTTATTTTGTGAAGATTCATATTATTTGGTACATAACCTTATTGTATTCTATGATTTATGTAGACAAATAATTTAATTTCACTTATGGTAAATCCTTGCTTTATATCGTATTCTCCCATTTAAGTTAAAATTAGGAACTACATAATGTGGTGCACCTTCCCTTTAAGGTCAGGTTTGGATCACAGAGTGATAGGAGAGCTACGAAGTGATGAATCAACCTGCCATGTCTTCTGTTGAGTTGTTGTTGTCCTACTGCTTTACTTAATCACAGCTCTGAGGTAATTCAACTTATAAAGTTAAGGCTGGAAGCTACAATAAGCTAAGAAAAGCTTTTTGTCTATGGAGGGACATTTGTCTTGGGCATAAACACAGCGCATAAAGTGGCATCACAAGTACATATACAGACAACAGAGGACAACAAATTAATAGACAGCACATTGTTAGTCAGCATCAACACACTGAGGTGAAATCAAAACAGCAGCAGTATTAATAAAGAGGTAAATTAAAGTCTATAAAAAATGCACCAGCCATAGAGATAAAACAAGAGAGTAACAATGTAAAAAAGACCCTCTAAACAAATTCTCATTGAAGACCATAAATTATGGTAAATGGAATATACTTGTATAGCGCTTTTCTAGTTTTTTCGACCACTCAAAGCACTAACACTACATGTCACATTCACCCATTCACACACTGGTGGCCAAGGCTACTGACAAGGTGCCACCTGCTTCTCAGTAATCATTCACACACACTAACACTCCGATGACACAGCATCGAGAGCAATTTGGGGTTCATTATCTTGCCCAAGTATACTTCAACATGTTGCCTGGAGGAGCTGGGGATCGAACCGCTGACCTTCCAATTACAGGATGATCGGCTCTGCCTCTGAGCCACAGCCCAATTAAAAGTGGGGCTAAATTTTTAGCGACCACTAGACGTCACCGACTGAGCTGATAACTGCCCCCATTAACTCCTGCCACTTCAGAGCAGTATGATAGCAGCACTCACAATACAAACCATGTTCACAACAAAATGCAAATAACAGCATGTCTGGGGACAGAGGTGGGGACAGAGGTGGGGATAGGCTACAGGTTCAACAGATCAATGAAATGTGCATCCACAGCTGATGAGGCCTCCTGCCCCTACAGAGAGGCTATCACTGTGGGGATTTACTTGATTGTTTGCCTAGTAGTAGGATGGAAGTGGAGAGGAAGGAAAAGTTAATGCAAGTTTAAAGGTGGTTATCTCGCTGCGATACACACAGCGGCAGTCACTGACATGGCAACAGACTTAATGTCATGGTGTCATCTGAGAATTTGATGACATGATTGTGAAGCTGTGTACATTCATTCGTGCATAGTGTGAACAGTATGGGGGAGCTGACACAGCCGTGAGGCACTCCATGCGGCAGTGTTTCACTGCTGACAGAAAGACAGTTACTCTCACATGCTGGGTCCTGTTTGTTTAAAAAAGAATAAAACCATTTGATAAAAAGAGGATTAGCCTATGTGTTAATTAACTTGTGGATAATCAGGAAAGGTTTGATTGTATTAAAAGCTGCAGTCAAATCTGCAAATACAACTTGTACATAAGCCTTGGGATCTTCTAAGTGCTGACTGATCAAGTGTGTCATACCGACAACCTCCTCTATGCTCCGGCCCTGTCTGCAGGCCGACTGAGAGGGATCAAGACAGGAAGCTACAGTTGATTTGAGCAAACTTGAACAAACAACTGATGTCAGTGCTACTGGTCTAAAATGATTGTTGACAGATGGACAAAAGACCTCAGGTACAGGAATGATAATAGATTTTTTCTAAAGAGCTGGCACGATATCACTTATTAAAGACTGTTGGAAAACAGGGCACCATGCAGTAGATAATTCTGATGAACAAAATTCAAATCACCAGATCATCAGCAGGTTGAGTCAGAACCTCTCTCCCCTGAGCAGAAATCCTGGGTTTCAAATCCAAGAAAACAGTCATTTAGTTTATTAGCTGTTTTCAGTTCATCTGTGATTATCAGCTGTTTCCTGCTAGAGCTCATGTTGGTTCAACACACAGTCCCACAGCCTTCTGTTGTCCACAGAGCTTAAGCTCGGTTCAATAACAGAGCAGTGTTTTTTCCCTTTGCCTTTCTCAGCAGGTGGTTGTGGCCACACCTACCCACTCCTTATTTCTTGAAGCCAGCTTTATTTGTGTTAATACAGTCTTTAACCTCCTCAATGGTATGTGGCTTATTGTTGGGGAAGTGTAGGATTTTTTTTTTAATCAAATTTGTTGTCCACACAAATGTTTATGTAATCAGTAATAGTCTCTGTAGCCTCATCAAGCTCTATGTCATAGAGAATTCCCCCAGTGTTTCTACGCCATCCTCAATCCACTGCAGCATTGTTAAGAGCTGGGACTTACATGACTTAAGCGCTGATTTGTATGTGGACAGGAGAGGAGATGGACATCAGAGTGATCTGAGTTGATTGGTCTGCTGAAGCGTCTGTCTAATACTTTGGGTTCCTGTTTCCATATTTAACATACTGGTAGAATCAAGGTAGAGCTAACTCTAATCTACAGTGATTCATGTCGCCAAGCATTAAGACAGGGGCCCCTGGAGAGCTCTGGAGTTGCGAACACCTTCTGCCACACAATTTTCAGCTGTACTTGCATATACGCATGCATATACGCAGCACAGATAATAATGCTGCTGAACTCTCTGGAAAGCTAGAAAGGATGCATGAAGAGAGAGAGCCGTTCTAGGTCCGGGCTAGAGACATAATGATATTAAATTTTCATATCACGATAATCGTGGCAAAAAAAATTTGCGATAATTGATATATCGCAATAACATTGAAATGTACTGGAAAATGTTCAAAAAGTACTGATACACACACTGAAATCATAGGATGTTTTCAAAAGGGCACGGGACAGGCTGGCTCTGCTTCCTCTCTCTCTTTCTTTTCTGTTATTGCTCTCTGGCATTCATATTTAAGTTGTAATTGCTGATCAGTGACTCTGTTATTACCAGTACTATTCCTTTTTACTGCTCACCACCTTGGGTCTATTGAACTGTGCTACGCTAATCCTATTGCCTGTCCGGAGCATTCAGGCTCCCTTGTTTCCCAGCTTTCCCGGATCCTGGCTGTAACCTTGGCTGTGCCTGATCGTAGTGATATCTGTGCTGGCGCTGTGACCCTGCCTTTGGTTGTGCTCGTGCTGTGGCTGCACTGATACTGTACCCCCCCGCTTGCCCTGATCGTGGTCTTGGTCCTGGTTGCGCCGATGCTGTGATCATGCCTTTGGACACCTCCCTATCAATATATGCATGAGACTCTTATCAAAACCCACAATATCATCATAGAGTGCATTTGATTTTTCACACCTATCATTATTGTAATATGACATGCGTCTGTTTCTATCATTGCTGTGCCTCTCTCCCCCTCTCTCCCCCTCCCCCCTCTCTCTTTCTCTTTCCTTTTTGCCACAATTGTATTTAATTTGTTATTTACGACATCTGTTGCACATCCTGGAAGAGGGATCCCTCACATCACTCAAGGAAAAACTCCAGAAAAAAAGAAACCCTTTAACAGGGAAAAAAAAAAGAGGAAGAAACCTCAGGAAGAGCAGCAGAGGATGATGAGGGATCCTCAACTAAAGTTAGCAGTAACAATAAACACTGAACATGTCAAGTCAAGTCAAGTCAGTTTTATTTATAGAGCCCATTATCACAAAATATGGCTTGCCTCAGAGGGCTTTACAGTGATAATGGGCTCTATAAATAAAACTGACTTGACTTGACATGTTCAGCGTTTATTGTTACTGCTAACTTTAGTTGAGGCATTACAGTCTGACAGTTACTGTCCACAATTAGCTTTTTGATTCACCAGCCAATTTGGTAGAATAATCTACCAGCCAAGCATATTTTTTACCAGCCAAAATAATAAATCGCCTTTTGTCTCACATACACACATTTATTTCAGTAAATTTAATTGAGATAATAATGAATGCAAACTTAGAGAAGAGGCCAGAGCAAAATCTGAAGTACAAGTAATAAATATATTGAACATCTCAAAACCACAGCCTCTGTATGTAAATGAGTTCCCTCTGGCAAGCTGTGATGCAGTGTATCTGTAACCAGTGAGCAGAAGACTTCAGGGTTTGACAGCAGTTTACTATCGATCCAGTCAATAAAACATTATCTGGACAGAAGCACATTCAAACTCATATCACTTCCAGGAAGTAAACAAAATGGCTTCTCATTCAAAAGAAACTTATATTCTTTTCAAATGGAATAGTTTTCTTAATATGACTTTATATGTAAACTTTTGTCGATAATAAAATGAAATAAACTTGTAAAAGAAAATGAATTTCACCTTGTTTTAAAGATACCTATAACCCCATTCATGAATTGTCCCAACAAAATATATTTATATTTTTAATAGAGATTATTTGAAATTGATAATTTGAAAGAAAAAAAAAATAAAAGATGTACTTTGATTGTCCTTAGCGAAAAAAAATAACACAAGTGCTGGCTAGCAAAATAAAGTTTTATAGAGCTCTATATGGGAAACGTGTGAAAATGAATGCTGTGGTGGAAATACCTAAAAGGTCCAGAAGAGGGCGTTGCAGCAGCAGCTCTCCTCAATGGCAATGGTCAAAACCCCAACCGGTCCTAGTAGGAACAGAGTGGAAAAGAAGCACAAATGCTTTCTCTACTGTTGCAGCTAGGAGAAGGGTGTATCTGCAGGCTTGCAGGCAGCAGTTTCAGGACCACAGATCTAGGACCCTCGTTTTTCTGTACATGCGCACTGTGTGGCTGTTGGATATGGGCTTTTATTCACTTGACACATGTTGAGACTGTGAACAGACCTTAGTACTGAATATGAATTAAGTTAAATTTGTTTAAAATGAGACAAAAATTGGTGACAATAATTTAAAGTAATTCAGTGAAGACATAGCTTAATTTTGCCAAGACCATCTATATTAATTGTTAAATAAATATAAATTAACAAAGACAAAAGTATGGCATGATCTGTCTTAAGTTATCAGTTTACATTAAATAGTAAAGCCCTAACTGTCTAGGGCAGCAAGCTAGTGTTAGCATGCATGCTAATGTTAGCTAAAGTACATGTTAATGTTAGTGCCTTTAATACCGGTGCTGTCATTGTTAGTTTAACATTAATGTTACAAAATGCCATGCTAGATGTTGTTCATTTTGCTCTTCAGTTGAATACATTTTCATTTTAAACTTAATTCACATTCAGTACTTACACTCTGTTCAGTTCAGAGTGTATCCTTATAAAATACTATTTTGATGGTACTTGTTAAATAATATTTTGTGGAATAAACCTTTAAAGTATCCTGTATTTTTACATTCATCCAGTTCACTGGATGGTGCTGTTGCGAAAAACGAGGGTCCTAGATCTGCGGTCCTGAAACTGCTGCCTGCAAGCCAGCAGATCATGCTGTACATCCATGCTGTAGATAGATAACTATTGGCAGCTAAAGCCCTCTGAGCCTGCGCTCCCCTAGTGGCGGCAAAGTGCACTACAGTGACTGTCTAAAAGGGCAATGACACTGTCAGTTTGAGAGCCTAAAAGAGTTTACTGTGTTGGTTCATAATGCGGGGCCTCTATTTCAATATATCATAACCTTCATCATGCATGCAGTGTTAGCTCCCAGCAGACTGACGGCTGGCGAGAGTTTAGCAAACAGCTTAGGTCTCGTGCTGTAAACAGAGCTGCAGAACGAGGAGCGCTTGAGACGGCTTCTCCACACCGCGCAGGTGTGAGAGAGTGAGAGACACAGAGACAGCAGGAGCAGCGGCACAGAGCAGCAGAGCACGCGCCCCTAAAAACGCACAAGAGACTCACAGCAGAGTTTAATACGTGACTATTTTGGCGCCGGGTGGGTGTTAATTTGGGAAACCGCCGACCGTTTTTACCGTGATTTCAAAGCACGGTGATCAAACAAGGTTATCGCCATAATTGAAGTTTGAGTAGTTTTAGTAAATAGTACCAAAAATAAGGCACCTAGGTTTGTTTTATCTAATAGAGAGGCAGGAGATGTGGTTCCAAATTAAAAAGAGCCAATTCTTTATCACAAAAATATTTTAAAACCATAAAACACCATTCATTCAGGGACGTGGGGAAAAAGGGGAACCTAATCAGTCCTGAGGGCTTACCAGTGGCGAAAATGGGTCAATGAAGGGGGTTGAGGGATCCCAACGAAAAAAAAGACAACTCAGTCGCAGGTAACAGCCACACACACATGCACACTTAGTGAAGGGGAAACCACGACCAGGGGATACACAGCACAATGGAAAGGGGGACCACCACCCAGGACACCAGGACCACCACCGGCGGTGCTCAGCAACTGAAAAGGAGAGGGGTAAAATTAGTGGGGGTTCACTCAACAGGAAACAAACAATAAGCCAATAAACAAAATAAATCAACTTTCAAGGTTGGCAGCAATCAGTATACAAATTAACCAGAAACCAAATAAACAAAATAACAAGCTGCCAAAAATAACTTGAATTTACAGTCAACGAAAGAAACCAAACAAGAAAATCAGTATAAACAAAGAAATACAAAATCACTTAACTTGATCAAAAATATCCAAATTAAACCACCAAAAAAAGGTTCTTAAAACTGAGCAATAACAGCAACTGAGAAAAAAACAAAAATAAAGAAAACATTCATTGAAAGAAAACAAAATTGAGCCAAATAAAGTAAGTGACTTACACATTTCACACACACTTTAAAAATGTTACAGCGGCTGACAAAGAGACCAGCATTCACACCGGGCGAAGCGGGCACGTGGAGTAGGATAAAGCAGGCTGAAGCCAAGCAAGCCAGCCCCAAGCCGACGCCAAGCAACGGCAATGTGGCACAGCATAAGTGGAAGAGGCAAAGCGGAGCAGAAATTCCAAGCAAAGCAGCAGTGGTTCATGCATGCAGCTGCAGTCCTCCAAACACAGTATCTGTCACAAAAATAATCTAAATTAATATAAAAGATTATAAATGCCAACAATGAGGCTTACATAAGGCTTACATACCGATCAGATGGCATCTGTGATCACTTGTGGGAGGTCAGAAGAGAGTCTCAGGGGCAGACAGCAGCAGGAGGAGAAAAGCCGATCAAACCGAGCAGGAGAACAGCCCGTGTGCCATCCATGTCGGCAGGGGGTCTGCAATACCTGCAACTGAGCCTGTGGCAGCAGAGGCAGCGAGGCAAAACAGGAGGTGAGCGGCCTGGTGCCAAAGAGCGGCAGAGTGGAGAGCAGGGCAGCAAAGCTCACAGCATTACACTGCCTGCATCTTACACCCTGCTGTTGTGTGCTGGACTGTCTCACGGGCCTGCACCTGGGGTCCTGCCTACTGTGGTAGACCCCGGCCTCTATTGCTCTTGTGCTGAGTGCCTGTTCTTGTGCAGCCATGATCAGTGTCCTCAGTAGCATTCCAACAGTGCCACTTTATCCTCTCTGTTGCACCTCTGTCTTGTTCCAATAGCCCATTTGCCATCAGGTTGTCCTCGTTCCCTGACACCTGAAGCAGACCTTGTTAACCCGGGCACCGTTGGAGCCGGTATATCTCTTGTATTTGTGTAATCGCTCATGCCTGCCTGAGGTCAGCGGGTATCATTAAGGGCATTTAGGGGCCCTCACTGGATATTGCCATGCCCTGACTGGGATTCCAACCCCAGTGAGCTATTAAGCTAGCTCTCTCTCTCTCTCTCTCTCTCTCTCTCTATATATATATATATATATATATATATATATATATATATATATATATATATATAAAATCCAGGCCAGGGCATGGCATAGCAATATCCAGTGAGGGCCCTTAAGCCCTTAAGCAAGGCCCTTAATATACAGTATATCTTTATCAATATATCTATATATAGAGAGAGATATATGATAAAGCTATATGACTTGAGTCATTATTTATTTGCAGCTGGAATTGCTGTTTGGTTTTAAGTTTTTGTTTGTTTGTTTTTTATTTATTTGTTAAGCCAACAAATGTTTAGAAACTCATAAACTGAATTTTTCCTGTTGATTTATAAGAAATCATCTTTATTCTTGTTGTCATCAAACCATATTTTCTGCAGGTCTTTAAAGCCCCCTTTGCAACTGTGGGGAGTTTTGTCCTTGGCTGCAGATATACACAGAGCACTAACCTTCCAAAACAGTATGTCAACCAAATATACTTGACATGGGTTCATAAATGTTCATGCCTTGTGATCAGATTCTTTAAAAGTTTCACCCTGGCATTTGAATTGACAAAGAGCATCATCAGTTTCCTCATCTTTGACATGTACTCACAAAAAGGATGTGAACAAATTGACAAGTCATAGGAGATAATTTCTGCTACATACTATTGATAAATAACAGCTAGCATATCAAGCAAAATACTTACAAATATCTGACTTACACAAAGCAGCAGATGACATTTCTTTAGAGAGCTATAAAAGAATACTTTTCCACGAGCTTTTATAAATCTATGTCTATTTTTTTAAATCTGTAAATGAATCCACTTGTCTTTCAGCATGCACCTTGTTGTTCCTCCTGGACGTGAATGGGGTGTGGAATAAACACAGATTAGACAAGAGTTAATTTTACACTTCAGGTGCATTCTTCTGTAGCACTTCATGTGTTTGCAGCCTTGCTCTGGATCACTGTGTGGATCTTTCTTAGGTTCTGTCGGACTCTGACAAACTCCATCAAGTGGGCTTCTTCTCGTACTCTTTCCTCTTTTTCTTTCTCCTTCTGAAAAGAGAGACAGAAGCATTCGCAATACACATTCATGTAAACATGATGAAAAGTATTACCCCTTAATCTTTGATTTTGTGAGACACATAATGTTTATGGAACGACCTCTGTTTCGACAGTTACTCTAGTTTTTCATTTGTACACATTCTACAGTGACTGTAGTAAGCAATTTGTATTTTATTTTTTGTGTTGTTTTCTATATCTTCTATTTCTCAATATTTTCTCTGCACATTTCATTTGAAATGCTGCCTTTTGCTACATTTTTCTTGACTGCATATAGTTCTTCTCAGTTTGTTACACTTCAGTGCTGTACTGCATGTAAAGCGTAGGGGGGGAAGGGGACAGTGTTGTGAATCTTCATGCACAGTGTATGATGAGGCCCATCAAGTGTCTATTTGCATGAAACACTTTTGACCATTATTGACTTCCTTATAAACCTACAAACAGGATGTGTTACCTCAAGTTGTCTCTGCTGACGTCTGAGCAGCACATCGTCCAGAGGAGTCCTGCTCTGTCCTTCCTCCTCCTTGTCACTCTGCACCCTTTTCCTCCTCTCCAGCACCTGCTGAAGCTCTGACCTGCTGCTCAGCACTAGACCCCTTCATCCCATGGAGAAAGAGACAAAGCAATGGTTCAATATGGAAGAAAGTGAAAAGACATATGGTTTAAAGACAATGTGATAGGGTCTAGTTTTATCAAATTTGAAACATCCATAAAAAAAGCCTAATTTACACACAATCACTCTTTGTCTCTGCAGCTTTACTGCACACAACTGCTGCATACAACTCAACATTGTGTGCAGCAGACGTTTTCCTCTGAGGTCTTCTCCTGATACAATACTAATACTAATACTAAAATTAAAAGGTACACTCCACTTTTGCTCTGGCCTTGTAATCCTAGTTTTTGTTCATTATGATGGTGTTTAAAAACTTCTGTAGACAGCGCAGTCAAAAAGGCCCTCTTCTTCCTTGAGCACAATGACTTCTTAGGAACCACCCTGTTCTCATTAGGAACTTGTAAAATAGTGCCTCTTTGATAGTGCTTTTAGTGTCAGTTGCAATGCTAAAAGGCACCTTTCGTATGTGCATAAAATGGACGGCGTCACGTGAGAACACGGCCAGACAGAAGCGGTCACAGTGTTATTATACACGGGCTGGTTGGTGTCAGGTTAAAACACTGCCAGATGTCCAGGTCTATAAGCATTGGTTCCCCTCAAGGCTGTGTTCTCCTCCTCTGCTCTTCTCCCTCTATACCAAAAGCTGCACCTCCTGGTGCCACTCTTTCAGGCTCCTGAAGTTTGCAGATGACACTGCACTGTCCATGGACTCACCTCTGGTAAGGCAGAGTCCACATACAGGCTGAATATCCAGTGACCGTGTGTGAACAGAACAACCTGGAGCTCAACTTTCTAAGGACGGTGGAGATCACTGTGGATTTCTGAAAAAACACAACACCACCCCCCCCCCTTCATGGTATGTGACTCTCATTGGAAACATGAAGTCCTTTTGCTTCCTGAGTCATGAAGTGGGAGCTGAACATCAGTTCCCATCGTAAAAAAGCTCAGCAGAGGATGTACTTCTTTCAGCAGCTGAAGAAGTGTAACCTGCCAGAGACAGTGTGATGATGCACTTCCACACTGCCATCATTGCATCCATCCTCACCTCCTCCATCACCTTCTGGTATACTGGTAAGTATTATCTCAAATGGATCTTCAGGTTCCCAGCTTTCAGATGATGTATACCACTTTAAATGTTGACCTGTTATCTTCCCCTAAAGCCCCCTGTCCCCCCCAAAAATCATTATCATTATTTATTTAGACTTGAAAATCATTAAGGGTGAGCCCTCATTTACAATGATGTCAAGCAGATAAAAATAATGAAATGCAAGTATAACAAATAAATAAATAAATAAAAATAAAATAGGCATACAATTAATCAGTAATGTTAACTTCAAAATCAGTTAAAACAGGTGCATGTAGAAGTAAAGAGCTTAACAATTCAATAAATTCTAAAATGACCATAAGGAACCAGCTCATGGATTTTTAAAGTGTTTTGTAGTGAGGCCCAAGCGGATGGTGCAAAGAAGCAGAAAGCAGATCTTCCGAGCTCAGAATGAACTCTAGGCATCTGAAGAGTAAGCCAGTCATTAGACCGGGGGTGTAATGTGCTCCAGAGGACCACACTAGCATGGAGGAAATATATGACGGTAACATCCCAATAAGTGCTTTATAGAAGAATAAGTAAGAATGCAAATCATGTCTCTCATAGAGAGAGGACCAGCCAGCCTTTTTGAACAGAACGCAGTGATGAGTGTTGTGGAGATCACCTGTATTATACAGTTAGTTAGTTAGACTGTTAACTTTTAACTCTACATGTATCACTCCGCTTCATGACCATTCAAAATCCGAGAGACACCAACACACACACACGCTGTCTAATATGAGACTTGAGGTGACAGAGATCACGGCAGTGAGCACACACTGCAGTGATAAACTGTCTGATCAAACTAATTAATCTGAATCACACAGGCCGCCAAAGTGTCTGTTAACAGACTCTGATTTCACTGAAAACACAGATATAAATGTCCATGATACTAAGCAGCTGCTCTGTGCAGAACATGAAGACTGAGCGAACACAGATTAGCAAGCAGCGTTCAGGAAAATGTTTATGTTTTGCTAGGCAACTTCTGTCTCCTCCAGTGGTTGTGGAAGTATTTGTGTCGGCAGAGCCAAAAAAATTACTAAATAAACAAACAAATCATAATTTGTTCTCACTTGTTACTATTAACACATAAAAGACGCTTGTAAAACTGTTGTATAAAAGCAATATCACACTCATTGTCATGTGTTGTGCTGTATATCATCATAGCTGTGATTATGTTCTCCGGCTTATCTATGACCGAAACACATCCGTGATGATATACGAGCACAACATCACTCCCTCTCCTGTGATATTGCTTGAATGAATCTAAGAGTGGTATGGAAAACTGGATCAAGAGGTTTTAAAATGGCAACCGAAGCATGCCTATATAAAATGTCACTGCAATCTAACACTGATAAAAAAAGTTCCCCCAACCAAGGATTTTCTACAGAACAGAGGAAAGCAAGATTTATTCCTATAGAACAAGCCAATCTTTAAGAAGAAGTATACTTACTTAATTAGATACATAATTTTTAAATGTTATCTTCTCATCAATCCAAATACCTAGATACTTATATACCATCACCCTTTCAATATTGGTGCCACCTGTAGTAGAGATTCTCAAAATCAATTTGTTTAGCTCTGGAAAAGAGCATGACTTAAGTTTTCTCTGCATTCAAAACCAACTTATGTTTGCTCAGTGCAACTTCTAAATCAGAAAAGCAGCACTGGAGAGAATCCACTGCAGTCTGTACATTATTAACAGTGCAATACAAAATTGAGTCATCTGCATAAAGATGGATTTTATAATCAGAAACAGCAGACACAATATCATTTATATAAAGAATGAAAAGAACAGGACCTAGGACAGAACCTTGTGGAGTTCCTAATGCTACACACTGTTGTCTGCCCATGAGATAGCTCTAGAACCAGCTGTTTGCATTTTTATCAAAACCAATATTATCTAGCTTACTTAAAAGCATTGCAGGATTAACTGTGTCAAAAGTTTTGTTCAATAAAAAGAGCTGTGCAGTATTTTCTGTCATCCAAAGTAGAAATACTATTGTTTAAAACAAGAGTGGCAGCAGTAACAGTGCTATACTTTTATCTAAAAACAGGCTGGTATGGATTTAAAATG
Organism: Plectropomus leopardus; assembly: GCF_008729295.1. Classification (NCBI taxonomy): domain Eukaryota; kingdom Metazoa; phylum Chordata; class Actinopteri; order Perciformes; family Serranidae; genus Plectropomus; species Plectropomus leopardus. Next base: position 3,749,549 of record NC_056470.1, on the reverse strand, counting down.
GAGTGGAATGGAGTTTTAAAAGGTATGATTTAAGTTGTTCATTTACTAAAGATTTTAGGGATAGGCCTGTAGTTATTATGGTGTACACATTAGTACACACTAAACACGTATAGTAGTATACCCAGCTTGCCCCACTGCACCAGTCGCTTTATGTTACTTGTCCCGTTTATTCTTCTTATTCTTAATGTTCCGCCTAACACTTTGCACTGCTGATTGTCCCAAAAAATCCCAAAATGTGCAGACTGATTGGGAATCGATTGATATGACCTTTTTTGGAGATTGGCCCAGCAGTTTGCCCAAAATTCCCAAAAAACTAATCAAAAATTTACAATGGTTTATTATAGTCAGAACCTTCCTCAAGAGATCAAAGCCACTGTGTGGCTAGAGTGTAGTGGAGCTGAAAAAAATTCCCAAAATTTTCTGAACAAACTGGCCCCTCTTCCATAGCTTTACACAACATACAATAATTTATACATCAAAACAGGAAAATGTGTGGTTTCTGCTTTGAAAGCAGACAACCCAACATAGCTGGCTCAGTCAGCCAAAAAAAAAAAAAGCCAAAAAAACTCCAATACAAACTGAGATGAGAAATTTCTGGAAAATGGATGAGGGAAACTGCTTCTTACACAATGATTTGGGCAATGTATCTGACATTTTTTCAGACAAAAATTATGTGTGTGCGTTTGGGAGAACCTCCTCTCTGTGAAATGTCATAATCAACGAGTTTAAAAGGGACATTTCCATCAAATTTAACTGCTTCCTCTGAGCTGAACTCTGAGAGGACAGGACGGAGGAGGGGTGCAGTTGGGCCAATAATTACCATAGCAACAGCCACTGACACACACAGTTCCATGCTGGCGAGGGCATTTTAAGACACTTCCAAGACAAAAATGAAATGTGTGCGTACAGGAGAATCTCCTCTCCCTGTTTATTGTGTATTGTATTTTGATTGTGTTTTGGTGTGTGCACGTGTTTTCCAAAACAAAGACACTTACAGCTAACAGATTCAAGTCTTCAGAAGTTTCAGGTTTAAAGTGTCTCTCTCACACACAGAGACACTTACAAACCTTTAAGAATTATTTATAAACATTTCTCTCTCTCTTCAATGCTACTGCCAGAATTATGTTTAGATTTTTCTAAACATTTACCAACATTTTAAAAGTCTTACTACAGTAAGTAAATACATGCACTTAGTGTAATAAACACACACACAGAGAGACCTGTTGGTGTGTGCATGTGTTCGCCAATTCAAAGATGCCACTTAGTGTGGATGCTTCAAAGCATCCACACTAATAACAAAATAACACTATTGTTTTTTTTCAGACACTTACACCCATATACATATTACACACGCACTTCCACAAATAAATGAAGTATTCATAAATAACTTGGCTCAGGGTTTTTGTGAGGATTGGGAATTAAAAGCAAATAAAAATTAATTTTTGCCTTCCATATTGTGACAGTACATTTGTTTCTGAGGCACCTAAAATTAACACAGTGACTGGGCTCACCAGTACGCCTAGCAAGGACCCAGGCTTTATTTCTGTCTGAGAATCAGGGGGTGGACTTGTTTTTCACTCATATCAACTACAGAGATAACAGCTTTACAAGAATGTTCGAGGGCTAAGTGGACATCTGGGATTTTAGCAGTTTCAAAAAAAGACAATAAAAAGGTGTTTATGGGTCTGAGAGAGCTTGGACAAGTAAAGTTATTTTGGTTAGGTTAAGGAAAAACAATAAGGTAATGATGTACCTTAAAGTAACTTAAAGTTCACTTGATTTCACGTGGCTTCATATACTGGTCTCTGTGGGATGAACAAAAAAAGTCCTGTGTTTTGTGTTTCATTCACCCCGTCACCCTGCCTCCCTACAGGGACAACATACGTTCCCCCTGTCAGCACATTGCTCATGAGATTAGAGCCTTCCCCATTGCACAGGTTACACCAACACATTCTCATCCCGTTACATATTGCTGCTTTGTCAGTGACTTCCGCATCTACATATAACACACTCAGTGTCCTTCTGGATCTGCCTTTCACATCCCGGGATGCCACTACTGTGATATCATACTGTGATGGGATTACGCGGTGTGCGGTTATGTTTAGGCAACAACAGCACCTGGCGGCCAACACCGGGACATCAACTTAAGCACATGCTGCCACAGATGGTAAGAATTAGGCAACAAGGGCATGGATGGTAAGGTCTTATGCCGAATTGACTGCAAAAGCAGAAGCATTTGACAGTTTCAGAATAAAAAAGGGTTTGTTATACTCAAATTACTGATATATGATAATGTGGTTTATATAAGAATTGACGTGCATCACTTTTTTGTAGGTATGAACAGTTAAAGAAAACAGCCTGATTCTTCACACAGCTTGATCCTTAGTGCCCATGCGCCAGCCGTGCATGCAGCCTGTTGCGATTGCGCCTGCTCGTTTTGCAATAACTACATCCATGTGTAATATTCTATTTTCAGATGTTGGTAATCTATTGTTTCATTTATCACACAGTAGTAACAAGAACAAATGTACATTTATATTTATACTTTAGTGTTTCGATATATTTATTTTATATTAATACTTATGTTTAAATTTTATTGATATATTCTACACTTTCCTACTTCTTTTAAGACTTTAGAATGGGACATCTGTAACTAAAGGCAATTTCCCCTCGGGGATCAATAAAGTATTTCTGATTCTGATTCTGATTCTGAAATTTGTTAAAAATACACATTAGAGACTCAGGTGCTGCATTGTGTCAAGCGTTTGGTTGGATGACACATCATAAATTTAGATAACAAAATGGAAACCAGTAACCAAAATACTCATGGTAGATTATTTTTGTTTGGATAACCATAAACCTGAGATTTTAAAAAAGATTGGTATTTAAATTCTGTTAAAAAGTGTGAGAATCGATTTACAGGCAGCAACAAAATGATCAGTTGTTTTCACTTGGACAGTGTGTGCCAGTAGGACAAGCGGATGGTGGAGTCCTATCACTTTACACAGATTCGTGCTCCCATGGGTCTAAAGGACTGCAGCAGCATGGAGAGAAGGTGTATGATTGCACGTTTGTGAGAGAAAGAAAGAGACTCATGTATTCTTAATGACAACTGCTTCTGTGGAGAACAACTACGGAGAGAGGCATGAAATGCATTTTGATAAAGGAAACAAAGCACATACATTCTTACAAAAAGTTAGAGTTAAGTTTAATTCTCTCTTCATGTCTGTATATTAGAAAGGAATAATTATTGTGTATAATAAAATCCCATAAGGGTTTACCCATTCCTAGGATTTGACTATGTGGTTGCTTCTGTGTGGTACCTCTTGTGGGCCAGTAGAAGTTCCTTGTGAAGCTCATTGTGAGTCCTGGAAGCCTTAATGGGGTTTGACTGACCTGAAGAGGCTTCAGCTTTGACCAGATAATCTGAGAGAGAAATCACATCAAAAAGCACATCAAAAACAACAAAAACAGCACCCCCAACAGCCCAGAGAAATCTGCTACCTGCATCCTACAAGGATCCTATATGAAGACCCTGCTTAACCCAAAACCTAACCCCAGAGACATTTATCTGTTATTTCTACTTTGTCTTTATTATATAAATTGATGAAACTGACAACTGTATTTCACTGCAATTATATTTCACAATTTCAAGTGAAAAGGAAATGGATTGATGGATGGATGGATGGTTGGTTGGTTGATTGATTGATTGATTGAGATAAAGTGAATTAAAGTTACTCAGGTAGTTAATAAAGGCTGGGTAACATTAGCTGTGTGATGCTCACAGTTATCTCTGTCACTGTGTGTGTTACTCTGTCCCAGGCGCAGCAGTAGTCTTAGGATGAACAGAGAGAGAGAGATTAAGGCAAGGAGAGGCTGAGCGGATCAGAATGCTGCAGGCAGCTCTACTAAAATGTAATTTTGCCTGTTTTGAATAGTCAAATTTGCAGTAAAGTTGCAGTGATTGGACTAAATCCCACGGTCATACAGAAATCATGGGGATTAGCTGAATATGGGTGAATTGTTGCAATTGATTTGTTGGACCCATCCGCCCGCCCTATAGGCACCCTTTTGCTCCTTATATTGCATTGTTACCGGCAGTGTTTCAGTCTGACGTGTATCATGCAGATGTGACAGGTTCTGTCCAGTCATATTATCAACTGACACTGCCTGTCCATGTATCATGCAGATGTGGTAGTTGCTGTCCAGCCGTACATCAGCGTATAATTCTGCATTCTCACGTGATGCCATCCAGTGGCATATCATCTTGATGGGAAAGGTGGCTTTTGGTGTTGGGATCTTACACCAAAAGCACTGTCAAAACGGTTGTATCTGATGACTTCAGAATTAAAGCAGGCTTACAGAGCTGGATTATCTATTTTCCAATACTTCCAGTCTTTCTGCCGAAGTAGCATAACTCTGGCACTGACAGCACAGACAGGGGAATGACATTGATCTTGCTTTGCCTATCATAGGTCTAGCATAGCATATTTGAACCATGTGTGAAGAATCAACCAGATATTGAAATATCAGGTGTTGTAACATAGAAGACATTCTCTACAACTATCTGTGGGAACGGGATTAAGACACAGTCACCTCAGATGGCCATCTCATTTTTACATCACAGAAAACTGTCTCATTCAAATTGTACTGACCTCTTCTATGATGGTTGCTCTGGGGGTGAGTATTGTTTATCACACTGCTTGTGGAGGCCAGCTGGATCTCCATATGTGTGTTATTGTTGTTTTTGGGAAATGAACCATTAAGGGACATGGCAGGCTGCAGTTTTGTTGTTCTCAGGCGGAGTAAGAAGCTTGGCCTGGGGATGGGATGGTTTGGCCAATACGAGATTCAAAGAGAAGCAGCAGCAGAAGGGGTTCTCAGTGCGTGAAAAGGCTTGATGGAGGGCAGCACCCAAGGACCTGGCATAGGGCCCAAGCTCCTGCTGCATGGTGGGGAGCTGCTGGGGGGAGAGGTAGAAAAGGGTAATGAGAGGAGAGATTGAAATCAGAAAGCAGATGGAGACAAAGTGGAGTGAAAACAGATAGTGTAAGTAGAGATGCATCATTTATCCTGTCAGTGAGCAGGTCCATATGTAAATGACTCATCATAGAGCAGATGAACTATGGCACAGTTACAGAGATTCAATACCAAAACTACCATCTAGCTCACTGAACTATAGCAAAGAGAAGAAATGGTGTAGGTCAAACTGCTGAACTAGAGAATGTAACTGATGAAAGATTTGTACCATAACAAGTGCCAAACTATTAGGAAGAAAACACATAAGTGTGCACCATAGCAGTTGCATGAATTTGCAAGCAGCGCTGAAGTTGCTTTCTTTTTTTAATTTGACTGAGGAAATTCCTTAATTTTATAACTGCTCTCATGGGGGAATGTTCTAGTGTATATCATGCTACATGCGACATGCACTTTATAATGCTAAGTGCACAGAAAAATTAATATTAGAAAGTGATGAATATAAAAACGAAGGCATTATGCATTTCTAATAACACATTACATCCTTATCATTCATTAAGCATGTGTCCTTGGAGCTTGATTAAATTTAAAGAGGTCACACCACAGACATGGAACGTGACAATTAAAAACACTTAGCTGTACGTAGCTCTGTCTATTTGAGATAATGCAGTAGAATTTAAAATAGAAAAACATATGGGTTTCAGCCCTACCTGTGCTGTACTGATCCTTCATGAGAGGCTGTACTCGGAGAACATTAGCCATCGTGTGGAGCTGACAGACATTGATACCATTGAGGGCAGTGTTACTTGAGAGCCCTGGATATGGCACTCTACTGTCCGGCCCCTTGTGTTCAAAGTCAGCTGGGAGCAGTGGCGTAGAAATGAGGGGTCAAACGGTACTAAATTACCAGGTCCAAATATGTAGAAGGGCCTATCAAAATTGCTTTAAAAATAATTTAAAATAAAATAGGGCTTTTTGAGTTAGCCTAACATGCTGTCCTAGTTCTGATGAAGTAGTCTGATAAGCCTTTTCAGGTAATCAGGTTTCCTAAAGAGAAAAAACACAAAAGAGAAACTGAAGATTGATGAGGGTAAGTAACTTGTCACTGAATTCTTTCAGAAGAACGGTGAGAAGCTGAATGTTGTTTGCCCCCCACTACAGAGATCCTGTGATAACACCCAGCTGGTTAAATATCAGCAAAGATTACCTCTATATTTATTGTCTTCTGTCTGGATCATCAGTGATGTGGTGGCTCACTTTTACACTGTCATCTGTAGCCAAAGTTTAGCTTCTAATATTCTGTGCAAATTTGTCTTAGTAAACTTGTTTTTGTTGTTTTGTTTGTTTTTTTAATGACAACCATGATGCTTATCATCACTCAGACTGAGACATTAAATGAGACCAGGCTTTGTAATTTTAAATGTAATCTTAACTTAATGTCCACATCCAAATATTGTGCTTGCATATTTGTGCACATGCCACTATGAACAGCCAAAGGAGAAATACAGTTCTTTACAAAAGCCTTTGCAGCATAGTGACACAACCTGACTTGCAATTGCAGTGCACAAGTTCCAACAAGGATCACAGAGCAGGGACCTGGTCAGAGTAGATGGGAATGATGAATGAGTTTTCACCATCCATTCCTGAATCTGACGCAGAGGAAGATGCTGATGATGTTGTGAGCTAATTTGTTCTCAGTAACCTTTGCAAAAAAATGTTTCTTATTGAGAGACTCTGTTTCTCGCCTTTGCCCTGTGCCCTTTGAAATGAAGCAATTTCATCCTCTGTTCAGACTGTTTTAGAAAAATGCTGGCTTGTACTCTGATTCATCACTGATATCAAAGGGACGTCCACCACTGCATTTAACCTACTATTGTTGAGTGTTAGTTGGCGAGTGCAGCCCTGGATCCAGGGGACCAAGTTGGACCTATCTGGGGCTAACACAACAAGCCACATAAACCAAACCTTCTCATGCCAAGTCCTCACATGTTGCCATTTTGCAGTGGACTTCTGCTCTAGGTTTCCTTCTGCATCTGCTGTTGATGTTCTGGGATGCCGCTCCTGTGATGTCAACACAAGCCCATGGTGGGATGAGGCTGCACCTCCCCTTCCAGCCAACAACAGGTTTCATCGGACCGCATTCTCAGCTGACACTGTCTGTCCACATATTATGCTGATTTGGCAGGTGCCGTCCAGCGGCGTATCATACCACTGTGAACGAACCCATATATTGTATGTATGCATGTATGCATGTATGTTTGTATATATATGTATGAATGCATATAAATATATATTTATATATATACCTGCAACTTGATGAGGAGGGTTTCCTGTGCTCAGACATAAATGTGATGGGTTGAAACACAAATGTAGCCTTGGATTAATTCATGTATGTTCACAAGAGGAAAAAACTTCCACAGCACTCCCATGTAAAAAAAAATCACTGGAGTAAACAAATCAAGGTCTCCTAATAAATCAGCTAGACTACAGTCGGAAATCCATGTGACTTGATCCTCAATTCAACATGACCTTCAAACAAATATACAGACTGTGCTTTTTTATTGACTTGGACATATATAAACTTGGCTCCCACAATGAAGAGCAGCGTCACTGATAAAGGTGCAACAGAAGACTGAGAAGGTCAATGTGATCTCTCACAGTTTGTTTCATAGCAGCTGCCGCTGCTGTTTGAACTACACATCTGCAAATTTTAGTATGTCCTCCAACAGGTTTATGAAATGTGTGTTATTACATTTGACAGAAATTCCTCCTTTTTTTAAAATCATTGACATTGTTGATGTAAATTAAACCTTCTGGCCAGTCTTATTATTCCTTAATATGAGTGCCCTTGACATTTTCAAACATTTGAATTTAAGTTTCCACGCTGCCTCATATGGTCTCACTGTCTTCCAGTCAGGGAGGACCCTTTCATCTAAGGTGTACAGGATATATCTCTCTCTGGCACATCATCAGGATTAACAGCATTCTATATTGCTTTTGCAGTTATTTAATTGAAATATATTGCTTTAGGTGAATGAAAAAAAATAAGATCATCATAGTAAGGGTAAAGATGCTCAAGGTTGCTACAAGACCCACGCAGCCCATACACACTCCATATTTCAGTGTCAACCTTACCCTTTGTCTTCTGCACACTACAATCCACTACATATATGTTAAACTTAAAGCGAATGATGATGTCATAGATACTGAACATATGTCTGTAAGTGAATGTTGATAACTTGGCCACAAAAACTGGTTTTGGGTCGTACTGCCTCAAATAAAGGTATAACACATTAGAATATCCTCTGAAAAGCATTTGATTGAAAAGATTAACCCCAAAACTTGTCATGGATAGGTGTACATAGACCCCTGAATATTAACACCATTTAACCCTGATCATGCCACTGTAAAAGATTAAATATTTGCTTTTGACTTTGACTTACATGATGCAAGAAGGTCAGAGGCGGTCCTGGGTAGTTTTGCGCCCTGGGCGAACCCCCACCCCCCCAAAAAAAGTCATCCATTAACATCGTATTATCTAAGCATAATGCCTCAAATTTTAATAGTTGCTAGTTCAGCAAAGCTAAAAACCAAATACAGTCGTTTACAGTCACGTTTCTTACATCTTTTTCAGTCTCTTCCATGTTACATCGCCCAGCATTACTTTAAACAATTAGACGCAATTATTGTGCCTTTTCTTTGGAACTACAAAGCCATCAGGATTTCCAAAAAACACCTGTGCAAACGTAAAAATATAGGTGGCTTTGCTTTACCAAATTTTAAAATGTATTACTGGGCAGCTCATCTATCTATACTTGCTTGGTGGAGAAAAGGCTCCCCCTCCTCTTCACTCTCCTGCCCTGCCTGGCTATGCTTAGAACAATCCCTATGCAACAAAACCTCCTTGTTGGCATTGCTCAACAGCCCCACCAAAATCAGAAAATCACAGTTTAATAACAGCTTTGTAATCAATGGTACTATACGCACATGGGAGCAGATAAAACTTCATATCAAGGCCCCAAGTGTATATATTGATACTCCAATCTGTGAAAATCACGCATTCATACCTGGCCTGAATGATATTGCTTTCTCTGATTGGAAACAGAAAGGCATTAATAACATAAATGATTTGTATATGGGAGGACATTTTGCCTCATTTACACAATTACAAGTCAAGTTTGGTATACCTGCCTCGGGTTTTTTCAGGTTTTTACAGATTAGAGATTTTGTTAAAAAAAATTTACCAAATTTTGAAGTTTTGAATAAACACAATGCTCTAGAGACTATTAACAGTCTGAACCCGGGCACTCGCGGGGCAATCTCTGTTTTTTATCGAATGCTCCATGATGTAGCTCCAGTGAATTCAGAAACTTATAAAAAAGCATGGGCAGATGAGTTGAATATGGAAATAACAGATGAGATATGGGAAGAATGTCTACGTAACATACAGAAATGTTCAGTTAACACCAGGCACAACCTATTACAGTATAAAGTGCTCCATAGACTCCATTACTCACAAGAGAAGCTACATAAATTTTATCCAGATGTCCCTCCAACATGTAACCGATGTAACTCATTCTGGGCATGCAGTAAACTTTATTTATTTTGGAAATGTATTTTTGAGTGTTTTTCCAAAGCTTTTGGTAAAAGTCTGGCACCCGACCCCCTGGTCGCCATTCTAGGAGCCACAAGCGTCCTTTCTTCTGTTAATAAATTTGAAAGAAGGGCAATTCAATTTGGGATGGTGATTGCTAAAAAGATGATTTTGCGTGTGTGGAAAATGGACTCGGTGCCTACTTATACCTCATGGTTGGGAGAACTGTCAAATACTTTGCATCTGGAGAGACTGAGGTTCTACAATGAAGATAGAGGGGATACGTTTGATAAAATATGGGACCCAGTACTGAATTACCTCAAAAATGTGAGCCCATAGACACTGGCTATTGTACAAAACCTTACAGTGCAAAAAATGATGTTATGTATGTCTACTATTTATTTTACTTTTATTTATTTATTTTTCTGCTTTTATATTCTATCTATAGTACTCATTTTATGACCATGAAGTATCACTGTGCTCGATGTGCTATGTTCTTTACTCTTTTTTTTCTTTTCTCCTCTTCTTTTCTTCCTCTACTTCTTCTTTCTCTCCATTTTCTATATATTTTCTTTCATTTTTTTCATTGAAAATCAATAAACATATTTCCAAAAAAAAAACAAAAAACAGATACAGTCGTCTTCTGTGGCTAAGTAGCAGCATATTAGCAAGAGGATAATAAATAGCATATAAGCTACTGTTTCATTACATACAATTAACGTCACTCGACCTGCATACCTTTTATCTTTTGAGCGTTTCTCCTCTTCTTCTTTCCCTTTCTTTCTGAACTGGACATCTGATGGTTTCTTTGGTCTTTTGTCCATGATACACCCTTGACTCAGTTTAACGTCATCACCTTTTCCCTCCGTCAAACGCCCATGTGGTGATGTTCAGCATATTCCAACATGCTCTTATGTTGAAAGGACTGCAACAGGAAGTAGTTCTGAGCGGAAGCTCTGTATTGCGTATTGAGAGTTATGCAGACGCTTGACGGATTTAATGCGGTCAGACATTAAAGTGAGTTCCAGTAAAAACCCGACAGTTGTGGCAGTTTTTACATTTTCACATAGCGCAATAAATGTAAAAGTATCTATGTTAATTTTATGAATGAAATACAATTTATTTGGAAGCAGCTGGGATCATAACAGGTCAGTCTATCCCTCACCCCCCTCCTCACCCCCCTCCTTACCCTTCTCCTCGCTTTTCCTCTGAGAGTTAAACTCAGCCTGCTCTCAGCCTCTGCAGCTGTGAGTTGATCGCCCTCCTGTCTCCCTGCTGCCTTTTCTTCTGACGCACACAACCTGTAGACATGACTCTCAGCAGAAAGTTGACATGATAGTAAGGGCGCCCGCACCTACTCCACTAACGTGACGTGGAAATGAGCGGTAGAAAACTTGCGATTTTTATTTATTTATTTATTTATTTATTTTGCGGGTGCTCGTGCGCCCCCAAATAGATTGCGCCCTGGGCGGTCGCCCACATTGCCCATAGCAAAAACCGTCCCTGAAGAAGGTAACAGGACAAAAAAAAAAACAGCAAAAAAGGAAATTATGACTTCTGTAATTTTCTACTATTTTTTTTTTCATTAGATTGACTGGACTTTTAGGTAATTACACCATTTACTGGTGGGTGCACTTAACATCAACAACAGCTGTGACAGAGCACTAGGCTAAAGCTATATCAAAGTTCAGGGGCTGGGTCCTCCACAGTCTGCACATGTCCCATTTGAAAAGCTTGTTTCCCTACAACCAGAAAACGAAACTTCCTTTGAACAAATAAAAAAAGACACAGACCATTAAACTTTTTTCAGTCCTGAGTATCCCATTCTCAAGTGGTGGGTGCCGCTAATATAGACCATCATGTGTGGACCAAACCATGACCAAAACCAAACAATTGATCATGTAAAAGAAAAGAATGACAAATTGATGACACAAAATGACAACAGAGCAGGTTTATCATCTTTCAAAGGTAAAGTGTGTAAAATTTAGGGGGATTTGGTGGCTTCTAGCGGTGAATTGCAAATTGCAACCATTTAAAACTTCTCCCGGCTGGAATTCCTCCAGTTTTCATTATTCAGAAGTTTTTAAAAGTGAGCTGATGTATCCACAGAGGTCTCTTCCTCTCCAAAACAAGCCAAGCAGGTATAAACACTGAATAATGCAGTTTCATGTTTCAAATCAGTGAATCTTCGCAGTTTGACATCTTAGGGATGGGCTGCTTGCCAGCAACATGCTCATCCCTTTTCTCTCATAAATTAATGTGTATTCACCTTTTTCTGATTTAGACGTGTTTTTACCGTGAGCTGCATTATCTGCAGAAGTCTCTATGTCTCCAAAACAAACAGATCCAGTGATTTAAACCGCTAGAAACACTAAATAACTTTCACTTTACAGTGTAACTCCTGCGATGCTCATTACAGTCGAGCCTTACGATGGTGGCTGACAAGAAAATGCAAATGGCTGTACCTGGAGCCAGTTTGGTTTGTTCCTTCTGAGTCACTGTGGAAACATGTAGGTGCGACATGATGATCTCCATAAGCTAGGATCTGCTCCCTATGGAGATGTAAACAGCTCACTCTAAGGTAATGAAAACACAACAATCCTTATTTTCAGGTGATTACACAACAAAACGCACGTATTATAGCATATTTAATTTCTGTCAGTATATCCTTATACACTGGACCTCAAATAATGCTTGTCATATTTTTATATAGTGGCTTGTAAAAATCTAAATGAACTTCATCAAAATCTAATGAAGCATGTTTTATTAAACACTATTACCATGGATTTAACATATGTCAAACAAAATCCAATGGAATGAACATGAGTACACAGTCAAAGCCACTCCTAAACCAAAGTGCACTACACTGAGGTGGCTGGGAAAGCCTTAAGGTTTCTAAAATCTCCTCAGTCTAGTAAAACAATAAGGTCTGTGTTATTTTTCATAGTAAATTCACATATTATGACAGACAAAAGATGCATTTATGAAAATCTTTTTAATGAAAATAGTCTGTATAATGACATTTTTGATTCATCATCAGTAGAAATAAAGATATTTGCAGTTAATGAGATCTCTGCAAAGCTTTCATGGCCTCTGTGGGGTTGTTTGAAAAGAATTGACGGGAGAAGCGTCGGCTGAGGACAGATGTGTTGTTTCTATTGTCAAATGCAGACCAAAGGTCTGCTGTTAACCTTGTCCTCAGGAATGGCCCCAGATCTCCATCCAGTCAGTGGAAAGTGAAGATGCTGCGGGGAGCCTCTCAGCTGAAACCTTTATTCAACACCTTTCATGAACTCAAGGAACTCTGTAAGAGAGAGCAGACAATGTCAATAATAATGATATCAATAATAATAATAATAATCATCATCATCATAAGAACAATAATAAGACAAAACTTTATTTATGAAGAACCTTTCCAAAAAAAATGTTGACAAAATACTTTACAGGGTAAAAAAAAACAATGGAATCATTAAGTGTTTATCATAAAAACAACAACAATAATAATCATAATAATACTAATAATAACACGGTAGCAGCGTCAATAAAAAAAATAAAGTAATAAGCCATAAAACATAGTAATAAAACATAATAAAAATTAAAACAAAACAAATGGTGTGAGAAGATTAATAGAATAATTGCAGGAAGGCTGGATATAAGAGTGCATTTTAAAAAGATTCTTAAATGAAGAGAGAGGCTGCAGTTGACTTGTACTTTTGAGGTTTCTAACTGAGTGAAATGAACCGGAAGTATCAAAAGCAACACAACACCCAGGAGAACACGCAAATTTTAGTCCCTTGTTCGGTGAGATACAATGATGCACTGCAACTAAATGCCATCCTTCTCCATCCGAGCAGTGCTAAAACATCGATCCAAATGATTCTGCACCAAGTTTGAAAGAGAGACTGAATAAGAAAGAGATATACATAGGAAGAAGCCACTGAAAAGTTTTCACTCTGTCCTGACTGCTTTCTATTTTTAACCTGTTCTCTGGCCTGTCTGTGATGTCAAATGTGACACACCAAAAAACCCAAACACACACAAAAAGAGGCTCGTCTGCTGCAGAGCCATGTACACACAGATCTACAGTTATGGTAAAAGAGTCTATAACCTATTTTTAGAAGGTTTACCCGTATTTAAAAAACCTGCATATTCATGCTAATTTTGGTAGAACAGAGTTATAAGTAGCTGTCAGGATAAGAACTGTCTGAGTTCTCCAAATATTAAGGAGATATGCCTCAGAATCTCCTTTAGCACAAAATACACTTGACTTTTAAAACAATGGCCCATTCAGCCGCTCTTTAGGAAATCTGTCACATCACACATCCACATTCTGTATAAACTAGAACAACTTCAAAACACAATCAAGTCAACATGAAGGTGTTTACTTCGCTGTGTGCTGGTTCTTGTTATATGGTTCTTCTGTTATATACACAGGCTTATCATCACATCTTTGCCCTGAATGTATGTATTTTCCAAAACAATGTGTTATTGCTTTTTATATGCTCATTTTGTTATTAGATCTTATGTTTTAGATGAATTTACTATTTAGTATTTGCTGCTTTCTTAAATGGAGCCTCTTAGTGGAAATGTTTAATATGATTATACTTCTCTGACTGGAGTGACAATAAACATTTATTGTTTGGATATGACACAGGAAGTTGCTGTAAATTGACTTTACATGGACAAGGCCCAAATTTCACCTGCTGAATAAGAGTCCAGGCTTGAAGAGATTTACATGGCCATACTGATTCAGAGTCAGAGCACCGCCCACTGGCAACAGGAGGTTGGCCTTATATGACAAAGAACATCCAATTTACATAAAATTTATGTGGCTTGATCTACAGGTGATATTTTCTCTAGTGATACATAGTGGACACAAGAAGTGGTACACAATTTGCAATACATAATTTCCGGCTTCATGGACTCTTTGTAGGAAACAGTGTCTAAGTCTGACAGTGCCTGACGGTCATTGAAAAGCATGCCTGCATCAACCTGAGTACCGCCAGCACCCCCAATGAGCACGAAGGTGTTTAAATAGGGTTACTTCTGCTGTTCGTTCAGTTTATTTCTATTGCATCAACATTATTTCTTCCCTCTTCCCACTCGAATACATGTGTTGGGAATAATATGTACTGTTTTGTACCAATGTTTTGGAGGTTAAAAGGTCAACATGAATCTTCTGAAATGTTAATAAATGGTGTAATCTGGATAGCATTATATTTAAAACTGCGCTTGGCATTGTTCAGTTGTTAAGTCCAGAAACACTTAAAAATATATCACATTTTTTCAAAAAAAGAACCGCTGGTGGCCATGTGAATGAGTGTTTTGCAAAGTGTATTGCAACTGAAAAATCTCTGCATATTGTTTGTAGAGGGTAAATTTGGTGTGTGTAGTGCTGTTAATGGGCTGGCTTCCGTACCGTCATAATCAATTTTTCCATCGTTATTTTTGTCTCCATCCTTCATCAGCTCCTCGATGTCGTCTTCTGTGATTGCTTCTCCAGTGGATTCCAGCATGGCCTTCAGCTCTTCTAAGTCTATGTAGCCATCTCCGTTCCTCAACACAAGATAAAGGAACCAATCATTCATCTGAAATACCTGGTGAGGTGAACCCTTTCAATGCTAAACTTTTTGGAGTGCACTGTGCTGAACCACATCATTTCTCACTCATGCCGGGTTCACAGTGGAAATGGAAGCTCTGGGAAATGTGATGATTTTCGTGTGACGATGGAGCACTGCCTGCTTCCTTGTGGTGCCTATGTTAAGCAATTATGCTGTTTATACAGGACATGCTACACCTCGCAGCTTTGTCATAATCTATTATGAATGACAAATTGGCTATATTAGATATGGTATAAATGATCTGTTTATGACAAATGATAAAATATGCTTGTCAGTTGTGTCTAAACAGACATACACACACAGACACACAAGCAAACAGAGAGACACCAGTCCATTCTCATTCTGAACTTGTAAAATAACTCTCTTTGACAGTGCTTTTGGGGTAAGATCCTGACGCCAAAATTCACCTTTTAGGTGCACATGAAAGACAGGACGAGAGTCAGATTGAAACGCTGGTGGTAATGATGTAATAATAAGAAGCATGAGGGCCTATAAGGCAGGCATAGCCACGCGCTGCGCATTTGTCGACATCACGGTAGTGTCATCCTTGAACATAAACAGCAGACGCTAAAGGACACCTAAAATGTAATTTGTGACAAAGTATAAAAGGACAACATGTGATGAATTTGAATGAGACCATGCTGCACAGACCTGCATGTGTGATTAGAATAGTGCCGAGGAGCAAAGTCGCTTGCTGAACAGTGTGGGCATTGATCAGACTCACCAGAGCTTTGTTTGACTTAAGTGATAATGAAAACACCTGTCAACCTCCTAGTGGGAGTCAGCACTGATTTATGTCACATCACTCAGTGATGCTGAAGTAAAGAAACAAATACAAAGAGAAACCTACTTGTCAAACATCCGGAACAGTTCAGCCAACTCCTCCTCTGATTTTCCTTTGCTCTCCTCCTTCATGCAGCGGACCATCATCACCAAGAACTCATCAAAATCGACTGTGCCACTGCCTGCCAACACAGACTATCATGTTATAAAGACTTCAAATCTCTATATGATGTCTGCAGTTATTAGACCTCTTAAAATCTGATTTTCCTTCCTTAATTTGCAGTTAAATTGCTTTATTGTCAAAATCTTTTTTATCCTATCAAACAAACATGCTCCTGATGCAGTAATGTGTCAGGATTAATAATGGTGACGTACCATCCTCATCCACCTCATCAATCATCTCCTGTAACTCCTCAGGGGTCGGATTCTGTCCCAGCATCCTCATCACCTTCCCCAGCTCTTTGGTGCTGATGCAGCCGTCCTCTGCATCCTGGATGAAGATGTCAAATGCAGCCTTGAACTCTAGAAGGGACACATAAACTGTTACTATTTGACAAGCAGACAGGGCTCTGCGTTACTCATGACTACCAACAAAGAGTCCATATCCACAATCCATATCCACCAAGAGTGATTCTGACATAAAAACCATGTAGACATGTTATACAATATTACTATCACAAAAGCATTTACAAGCAAAGCCAGCCAGGTCCTGGGACCCTACACGTTAATCTGTAGTGCTGTGTTTAGGGTTTAAGGTTTTACAGGACGCTTCACAGACAGAACAGGTCATTCATTCATTCATTGTCCGTAACCGCTTGTGCTCGCAAGGGTCGCAGGGGGGCTTGAGCCAATCATCGGGCGGAAGGCGGGGTACACCCTGGACAGGTCGCCAGACTATTGCAGGGCTGACACATATAGACAGACAACCTTACACGCTCACATTCACACCTAAGGACAATTTAGAGTCACCAATCAACCTGAGCTGCATGTCTTTGGACTGTGGGAGGAAGCCAGAGACCCCGGAGAGAACCCACGCAGACACGGGGAGAACATGCAGACTCCGCACAGAAGGGCCCCCGCCCACGGACCTAACCCTGTTCCAAACCAGGATCAAACCAGAGACCCTCTTGCTGTGAGGCAACAGTCCTAACCATGATGCCACCGTGCCGCCGCACGGCTCCAACAACTCAAGTAAATATTAATTTAAGACTGCTTTACAGAAGTGTTATTTTCAATGTACTTTGAATGGTTTGCTTTCCTGTAGACATATTTATATGCTGTAAAACTTAAATTAACAGCCCAGGCTATTATTTGCTTAAACCATTGAATGCAACAGGACAGGCGTCTACATGGGACAGGCTTTTATTTCCATTCACACATAACTGTTGCTCTATAAAGATGGGAAATATAACCATTTAACCTTTTTTTTTTGCATCTCTCTTGTTTACTTTGCCTGTAATACTGTCTTCTTTAGTGCTCATTGTGGCAGTAAAATTAATTGATTGAATCATAGCGATCCTCTAATTTTATTTTAACCATAGGTGTAGCATGTCCATATTGGCAAAGTTTAAAGATTTATATCTGTATGTGCAATCTAAGCAGCTAACTAACGATAAACTTATATGAAAATAAACTGTGTGGTAACTGGGCCTCCAACTGAGACAGGCCTTATTTTTCCAAATGTGTAGCCACACCAGGCTAGTAAAAGGGACTGGGTGTTTAAATGGAACAGGCTTGTATTTCAAGTTTTATGGTATTATATATTTTTTAGTGTTCAGCAAACCTGTGATGGCAGACCAAAAGACTCTCCATGTAAAGTTAGCAACTCACTGGAACCAGTAAAGAAGAGGCATTTCAAAAATTCAACAAAACAACAACTTATTGAGAAAGCAATTTGTAAATACTACATGGAACTAATGAGGAAGGATTGAGTAACTATTAATTAATGGTCAGTTTTTGAGAAACTCACAAACATATGTCATACAGTACCTAACTATTAGTTCATAATTATTGAAGTAATAGTTACTTTTTACTTGATTACTTAATAACCAGTTAGATCAAATGTAGCCAGTTTAAACATAACATAATTTAATTATGTTGTTAATGAGGAAGACAGGAAGGTTCTGTTTGTTTTAAAACACTAATTAACTTAAGGGGTGCACTAACATAAGACGTAAGCTAATCATGAGGTTATGGTGAATTGCCAGTATTAACATGAGGTTGACATTGTAATTACAGGAGGGATCCATTATGAGTTGAGGAGGAAGGATAACAGATATTTGTCAATAAGGATGTAGTACAGACAGACAAAAAGTATAATGCAGTAATTAAGCAATGATTCAGTACTCATTAACTACTCAGTAAGACACTGCACTTTTGGGGATACAAAAAGAGAACCAAATGGCCTAGTTATAATTGAGTAGTGATTCAGTACTCATTAACTGCTCAGTATGAGGCCGCACTTTTGGGGGCACAAAAAGGGTAACTAAGGATTAGGTAATCATTAAGTGATGATTCAGTACTCATTAACTATTCAGTATGATGGTGCACTTTATTTTAGGGGACACAAAAAAGGGTAACTAATGGTCAGGTAATAATTAAGGGTTCAGTACTCATTAACTTCTGAATAAAATGCAGTCCTACACAAAAAGAATAACTTATGGTCAGGTAATAATGTTTCAGTACTCAGTAAGCACTTTGGCGAATGTTGAAGTAATTAGTAATGACTGAGTTGTTACTGTACACTTTTGTGGACTTTTTGAGGAACTGCCGAGGTTTGTCAAACTTCAACATGACAGTAAACACCTAAGAAAAGGTGGAGAAGATAACCACAGGCTTTGATCCAGACCACATGGACAGGCAAGACCATCATTGATTTGGAGTTATTTAAAAAACATAATACTTAGTTCCATCAGTCATTATAAATGACCTAATTATTAATTAATGATTAGCTACTATATGGCATTTGATTAGGAGTTACTCAAGATCTAACCATTACTTATATTATGTTACTCATTAGGTTCTTATCATTCCCCTCAGTCATTATCAATTCATTAACTAATGATTAACTATGGTAAGACATTTGATTGGGAATAACTCAAGAACTAATCATTAACTAATAGTTAGTTACTCATTCTTTCCTTATTAGTATCTTAGCAAGAATTGCCCACCAGAAATATGGGACTTGAAACCTTTATTGTTTAACTGGATCCAAAAGAAAAACCATGAAATCCCTTTTTTGATCAAGGAACCAAACCCCCTCTCTCACTGTTTCTTCTTATCTTGCGTTTTCAGGGACCAGATATATTTATATATTTAACATTGATAAAGGCTTTTTATGGCCTGGGAACCACATTTATTCTCCCTCCCTTCATTATTCTTAAAACAGTTCCTGGAAAAGGGGTTCTTGAAAATGTTGTCTTGGTAGAGAAGACTGGGGAAAGTTGCAACACAGGACAGCTCACATTGTGTTCGAGAGTATTTTACACAAACATTTTTTAACTCCCTCTAGATCAGATAAGTTTCAGCTTTGGGTGCTATAACCCTCCAGCTAACGTGATGCTAAACTACAAAGGAATTGTTGTAGAATTGTTGAGTTTCCGAAACTCTTCTAAGAGGATTCAACATTTCCATGTCAAAGTCGGATGTCAGCAGCCAAAGACATCCACAATACCAAATTGCAAAGCTAGTTTGTTTTCGTAGAATGGCACTGCCATAGCAATGCAGCTTTCTGACACACAAAGCTTAGTAAGATGACTTTACATAGTCCAGTTTGCCCCAAATTTCACATGCTGGATCAAAATCCAGGCCTGAAGTAGTCATACCAATCCCTACTGACAACAGAGAGTAAGCCTTATGAGAGAGATCATCCAATTTGCACAAAATTGTCATGGTGTGGTCTACACTGCAACATGAAAAATACCTAGTGGGGGTTCTGTAGTGCCACAAAGTGTACACAGGACGTGGTACACAATTTGCAATAGCTTCATGTTACCCATGCAGGAAATACCTCCTAACTTGTAAATGCAGTTTCCAACTTTCCCAAAAATGCATTGCCATGTTGACCATTGTCCCACAAGTATTCCTGATGTATGCAGAAGTGCAAGGGACCATTCATTAACTATCTATTTATTTATTTTCAACAAATAGTGAAATTTAGTAAAACTTAAATGAGACTTTTCTATCACATATCATTGTTAGTAATAGTAGTAGCTGTACTTGTAGACAAGTGTTATAAGATTTATCAGCTTAGGTATTTAATGTTAAATACAGGCAAAGGTAGTAAGAATAACAAACAGTGGCAGTTTCCTCACCATTTTTCTGTTCCTCTGTCAAGTTCTCAACCTTAAAGGAGACAAAACAAGGATGATCAGTGTGTGTGTGTGTGTGTGTGTGTGTGTATTTAGGTATTAACATTGACCAGAAATAATTCAATTTTTTCATTTTTTTCAGATATAAATCCTGTATACTATTGTGCATTACATTTTGCTACTGGCTGTGGAAACTTTGTATATTACTGTAAACTGTATGTTATTTCTTTTTCCGTACATACATGTTTATGTATTAGAACTTTTTTTTTTTGTATTTCATTTGAACTGGATGTTGTACTGGATCGCTCTTAAAGTAGAGATATTTAATGTTAATGACACCTTTACCTGGCTATGTATATATATATGTGTGTGTGTGTGTGTGTGTGTAAGTAAATATATATATATATATATATATATATATATATGTTTATATATACTACTTATATCTCACTTCTTTTCCTCACTGTATGGTGGTTGGAGTAGAACTTGAGCTCGGTGGCTGTACAGTCTGTCTGCTCTTAGTGTGGTGTGACTGCAGTATGATTGTAATGTCACACTGCTCTCCTCACTTACTATTCTTGTTTTGTGGCAGAGTACAAAGGGGGGGATTTCTGATCCCAGTGCTGGTATCTGACTGGGTCATTTGTTTTAATAGCTATCAGCTGTTGCTTGTCTTCTTCCCCCTGAACTGTGCAGAGCTTTGTTCTATTGTCAGCCACAGACATATGAACTAAGCACGTCAGCCTGTCAATCTGTGCTGTCTGAGCTTATAACACCTATTGTTTTAGTGTCATACATGTTTAAAAAAATGTACACAGACTGTTTTTCTTTCACTCTAAACTTCTACAGTTGTAACCACCCAACATTAGTCAGTGATAATCAGCAGCATGACTGCAGTCAGGTCCACAGAGGGGACCTAAGAAACACTGATATCATGTATCCAATAATTTCAGTTTGTTAATAATTTAGATATTTGCTGTTTTATTAAATATGTTTCATTATAATTTCATCTTTTTGCAAAGTTGACTCTTCATTGATGGACTAATAAAAAAAATATTTTCCAATCCATACTATTTTTATAAATCCATTAATTTACCCTTACAGTTCCCTATTATTTTCTAGATTTTCATTTTACCTTTAGATGTCCAATACAACGACTAGGACATATACCAAAAATATATCAAAATATATATACGTATCATTATTTCACTTAGTGCCTTAAAATCAGAGCCTCAAAATGTAAAATTAATAAAATAACAAGGATTCCTGACAATATAATCTAAATCAATAATACAGCAGGACAAACTAAAAGAAGAGCTGAATTTAATCCATACCTCTCAACAAAAGTTATTTACTGAAGCCTTACAAAGGTGGGAGTTACTGCATGGCTGTTGTGTAAGATTTTACATTGTGTGTGAGTGTTTCTGTTAATGTTAACATCTGTCGCAGTGTCTTATAAACTCTATAAAACACCTGTGTGCCAGCAGAGACCTCAGATCATTTTTTTCTCAAGCATGTTTCTTTTTTCTTGATGCACTACACACAAAGACAGGATCTGTTGCAGGATTCTTAGATTATTACATGTTTTAAAGGTCATCAACTTAAAGTAAATTGTCATAAGAAAAAGAAATAAGCATACTTTAGTTGGCCTAATCTCTACTCACCGCTGCTTTATATACGTCATCCATGGCTGTTGATCCGTCACTGCCTCCGACACACTGCTGGACTCACACACAGCACAGATACAGCTGGCAATAAGTGCTTCAGTCTTTATTGTTGAAGGAGTGTGGTACGCAAAAAGCCCTCGACCCATCCCCCGAATGCCAAGGGGTGATGTAGGGAGGGGAAATAAAAAGAGAGAGAGAGAGATCTATAAATAGCAAACAACAGAAGTCACCCAACAATAGTGATAATGGGGCAAAAAACCAACATAGGCCACAGTAATTGCATTCTGGCTTTTAAACTGCTGGCCTCTAAAACCCAGCAAGCTGTCACAGCATCTAGACCACAAACATCATGCTAACAGCACCTACGTGGAGAGGATGCCCCTAAGTTCTTCTCAGGGCATTTAATAAAACTCTTTATTTATTTATTTATTTTATTGTCAAACTTCAGCTCTGCTGCCCAAAGCCTGAACATGGTGTTCACATATATGGTCAAATTGAAATAAAGCCAGGATATAACTTGACATCTCTCACTGTACACAGAATAACCACACCACATAAATGTGAAACTTCTGAGAAAACAATGTGCAAAGCTTAAAGTTCAGTGAGTTTCAAAATGGGACTAAAAACCAAGAGAGGCCACAATAGCTTGATTCTGGCTGAGAGAGAGCTATAACACCATCGAGACCATAGTCATGTCAGTGTGACTGCTCTGGAGGATGGGCAGGAGGATGAGCAGGAGACAGAGCCCAACCTCTGTGATGAGGTGCTTTTAATAGTTGGTTGAGGATTACACTAAGGAGATGATAATGGACTTTAGGAGGAAGCAGTCCTGCCAACAGTTGGGTTGGCACAACAGAGAGTGCATGATAGGTCAGTCATATCCATTTCACCATAAACATTTAGCTCTTCATATTTGACTTTTTGGAGGGCAGCAACTCTGATAATTTAAGGAAATGAAATGTTTAGAGTTCATAACTACATTTTTTTCCCTTATTCACCATACTCTGAGTGTAGTGTGAAGTCAGATGTCTGCATGACAATAGATACACAGATAGGGTTATTTTGAATGTGTCCTTGACTAGAAATAGTAGTCCTCCACCAGTGGGGAGGGCGAGAGAGGGACTATGGCAATAAATCTCTGTTGTAAGGCCAAAACTATGCAGAACAGTTAGATAGCACCTGCCAATGTGCAGCAGCTGAAGAGTAAGATCAGGGGTCAAGCCTCTGATTTTAGACCAGGCCTGTGGTTGAAAGTGTTACTTTCCCAAATTCAGTAATGATATTGCAGTTACTAATCAGACAATCATGTCTTATCTTGTGTTACATGAGTTATTCAATTATCTCCATAATTTGCTGATAGTAAAAATCATCAAACATGCTGACAACAGGGACGCTTTTCAGCGCGCCCATGGAGAGGCTTGGCTAGTCCTGTGTGGACCCTCAGGATGAACAGGCTGACTAGCACATGATTTGAGAGAGTCTGCCTCATGAGGCACACTGTAACATTTACTTTAGTGATAAATATGCATACTAAGCTGCACTGGTCTACTATAAAGCCATGTTTTGGTGAGTTTGTTTGGCCT
The DNA here is from genome assembly GCF_008729295.1 of Plectropomus leopardus. Classification (NCBI taxonomy): domain Eukaryota; kingdom Metazoa; phylum Chordata; class Actinopteri; order Perciformes; family Serranidae; genus Plectropomus; species Plectropomus leopardus. The sequence continues at coordinate 3,726,014 of NC_056470.1, read as the reverse complement.
GGTCTGTGCTTTAATATGCAGGGTATAGTGGCATCTACTGTAAAAGTTGTACATTAAAACTAACTAAATCATGATGTCACAGTTAACCTTTAGGTATTAAAATGATTTATGAGGTCACCGTGACCTTAACCATAGACTTTTAACTGCCAAATTCTAAACAGTTCATTGAGGAAACTCCTTCAACGCCATCTTCAGATATTGTGTTCATGAGAATGAGCCAGATGCAAGGTCACAGTAATCTTGACCTTTAAACATCTAAGTCTGAACAGCTCACTGTTGAGTCAAAATTTGTTTGTGTCAAATTTGAAGAAATTCTTGAGAGGTGTTCTTGAGATATTGCATTCATGAGAATGGGTAGGACGGATGGAAGGATGGACAGACAACCCGAAAACATTAAAAAGTTGCAGATAAGCCAGAAAGTTGGGCGACACGGTATTTAATGTTATAGCGCGAATGTCCCTTGCAACTACAGATGTGGCACATAAATAGTTATTTCCCCGCAGGAGGTTGGGGTTCGAGTTCAATGTAAGGTTTTAGACTTTTTTATTTTAAGTTTTTAGGATATATAAAGATGCTGAATACATAAACCTTTACAGAATAAGTAAATGGGCCTTCTCATCTTTGTTTTTTGACCTTGCCTGGTGTTGTTAGTGTTTAGGTATTAACTCTTACAACCTGCTGCTCAGAAACAGTATTTAAATAGTCTATTACATCCTGGTGCAGAGGTTCCTGGTAGTTTCCTCAGTGATCATCTCCAGAGTGTCTTGTAAATACAGGTTGGAACTCACTGTAGAAGAATACAAAATATGAATGAGCCTTTGACCAAACTGACAACAGTGTATAAATGTATGCATGAAAACCTCACACTGTAACTGATCACTGAGATTTGTATGTAACCCAAAGTGCTGCTCCTCAGTTCCATCTTGCTAAACTGATCTGATCTTTAGCTCATTTGATACTTAGTTAGCACCATGGAGTGGACAGACAGTAGAACTACCAGATGAGTCACAAACAGTACGTACATGTAGACAGCACTCAAGTGGGTAAAGAAGAGAAGTTAAGGCAAAATGCATCAGGTATGCTAGAAACAGACATTGGTTAGACAGATCAAATGCACACAGACATTAGTACTGATGATGAAGAAATGAGCAGCAGGTGGAAAGGGTTTTTATTTTCTGTTTTGCAATATTTACAGAGCAGAGCCAGTTAACAAAGTTGATTAGGTGACCTCTTCAGACAAGTGAAGGAAATGTAGTAAGAAGCATATGTTCATTTGGATTTATCAGTTTTTCAAATTGCTCTCTACATCTTTGTGTTGTTCTTTAAATGTTTGAATTAACACTAAGGTTAAACAGGGAGACACAGAATGGTTCATGTTGTCTTCTTTATCCATGCATTTAAGAGAAATTTTTTTTATTAATTAACAGCCCATCGGCTGAGATGATCCAAAGCTGTCAGACAGGTCCAGACACTAGTATCATACGATGTCATGTGATGTTTTTTTTTTTCAGTCATGGACTGAAGTTATGAGGGTGAGACAGCGTCCTCAGATCAGATGCACACAGACATTAGGACTGATGAGGAAGAAACTAGCAGCTTCTCCTCCAGTGTTTCCTCCACACAGGAAGGTGGAAAGTGTCTGTATGTTGACCTGAAGTGAGTTCGGCAGGTTAGAATCCTACCAGAGGAATCTGTAAATGTTTGATCATCACATTATGCTGTATTATTGTTGAACTGCACAAGGGAAAGGTTTCTGGATGCTGACTGGATGATTCTGAATATGTATTTGTTGCTTGCTGGTGTAAATATTCGGAAGACTTTATAAGTTGAAGATGATTTCCGAAATGTAATGCTGTCAATGTTTCTCAGGTAGAACAGCAGGAGTTTGGTTGTAAACTGAGTTCACATCTTCAGTGAAAAATGTAGCAAGTGTCTAGACCTGTCTGACAGCTTTGGATCAACTCAGTCGAGGTGCTGTTGTCTCTCTCTTTCTCTCTCTCTCTCTCTCTCTCTCTCTCTTTTAAATGCATGGATGAAGAACACAACATGAACCACGCTGTGTCTCTCTGCTTAACCTTTGTGATAATTTAAACATTTAAAGATTTATACAAAGAGCAAAAATGAATTTTATCCTTCAGGACACAACATGAGTTCAGGGTTTTACATTATAACAGATTTTAGGATTATTACAAATAGCACATTTGTGGGCAGAAACTAAAGACTGCATTTGTGACAAACGCATTTCAGGATGAAAAGTCATTTTGAGATTGTAACTAATGTATGGTGACTGGGCCTTATGTTGATGTACTGAAACAACATATGAAAACTTGATAATCTAATACCTTCTGTGCTCAACAGTCTGTATTTCTGGGTGAATCTGGGGGCTTAGCTTATTTGGGATTTTTTCTCTTGTTCAGAGCTCCAACAAATGTTTCTATCAGCGCTGAATGTTTGTGTCATGTTACTGAGAGGAAGGAGAACTAATGCGTGCTGGGATGTAAAACTTTCTGTAATGCATGACTGCATGTTGTTGTGTCTGTGTGAAGGTGTGGGCTCTGCTATGAATCAGGCCAAGGACAGAGAGGAGGGAGCTCCTCCCTGGACTTGGAGTTGGACCTGGACCTGAACCTAGCTGTCTGTTCCTGAAGAGTGACTGGTCTATGGATCGACCTGTTAAGCTCAAAGGTGGACACCCATCTGATCAAAAGTAATAATTTTTTACCTTTTTTTTGTTACAAGTAATAAAACATTTAGAAGTCAACATAACTTTTGCCAGAGATAATTAAAAAACTCTACCAAAAAAAATCAAAAATCATTAACCTTTTTATCCAAGATATTGGCGAGCTAAAAATTCTTTGACCATAAAAATATAACAAAATATATATGTATATTTCATTTTTGATGATGAGACAGAACTAAAATGTTAGTAATGAACTATAGACATTCAAAATGTGATGAGAGAGGTGAATGACAAAACTATTTTATGAAACTTATTAGAAACATGTTTTAAACGAAGAAGCGAAGATGGATGCCTGAGATTATTTTCTAATGCTGTATGAGTGGTGTGTGATCAGAGCATCGGGCTGTAGCCTAAATTCCAGTAAGTAGTCGACACCAGGATGTTGGCTACAATACTATCACAGGAGCAACATCAACCATTGTAAATGTTTGTAAATGTTAAGGAATGAATTCTGCCAAAAAACAGCAACCATGAGTGTCTGACTCTGGATGGTGCAGCTGTTGAATGGAGTTTGTTGTGAGGTGTATTATGCTCTGTTTGTATGGGTCTTATCTTGAGGTCAGAGGTCTAGGAATAATTACGTCTCGGAGTCAGATGAGTAGAATATTGATACTAGGCTTACATGACATGGACTGTGGCCCTTGGGGGTTATTTTTGTGATTAAAATACAATAGGTGAGGAATGTTCACTGATGAATGTGTAGATGCTTGTACCTATATAAGAGACATGCATGAGTTGTAAGAGAGAGATTCACATTGGTCCCGAATCTTCTCCTAGGCAGACCATGGTGCCTAGTGGATGCTGAACTTTGTTGTAATAAATTAATTCTTATGCAACCAAGTCGGTGTCAGCGGCGGTTCCTTCATCAACTACACATCATTGCTACTTAAGAAACAACGACAGTTGCTTACAGCGTTGGCTGAAGAGGAGGAGCAGCAGAGAGGCATTTCTGAGGATCACACTGCACATCCTGAGGAGAATGAAGCAGGAGGAGCTAGCTGACTGTCTGCAGAGCAGTAAGAGGGTATAAACAGATTTAAAGGGTGAAAACAGGAGATGGAGGCAACATGGAAGAGGTTTACATTTCCAAACGCTGCTGAATTCTTTTGAGCTACAGTCACAAACTGATCACAAGCTATAAGTTAAGTCATAAAGGAGGAAAATACAAAGTTTACATTTATTAGATGATACTTATAAACTTTATTTCTACGGCATCTTACAGAACAGTTACAACATGCCTTACAATAAAACATAGCACGTTTAAAAGAGAATGAAATGAACTAAGAGCCAAAAACTAAGCACATTGAAAGATGAACTAATTTTCATGAAATAAAATTAAAATCACAGAAAAGCTATTGCAAAAAAGTGGATTTTTAAAGGTGATGAATAAGAAAAAACGCAGAGAGCAGCCCTGACTTCCTCTAGCAGGTAATTCTTGACAAAGTGGTCTCCATTGGTGTGGAGAGAGGCAGACGTGCCATGTTCTGCTCAAGCTAGCTACATATCATTTGTGGTCTGATAAACAGTAAGATCATCAAACTTAGTGCCCCATATGATTTTAGTGTCCCCCGGTAGTGAAAACAAAGAGGTAACACTGACTCGAAATATTGTGATTTGGTAGTTTTAGCTGGATCTAACACTAACTAATTGCTTGTTAGCTAACATCACAAAATAGGCTACCGTATTGAGTGGATACAACTAATTCATCAAGACTCCAGGGCTGGCTTTTTTTTTTTTGGGCAAATTTCCAGATATAAATTAAATTTTGATAAAAGTGTACTCATGCCCATTAATGCTTCAGCCACAGCCTACTCTCTCTAAAAATGCCTTTTAAGACATCTTAGGATAGTTTTAAGTATCTGGGCTTCCATCACTGGTTTCTCATACCTCTTTCTCTTGCTGGTAGGATAAACTGTATAAAAATAAATGCTCTTCCCAAACTCCAGTACCTCTGTCAATGTATTCCTATCTTCATCCCCAATTTTTTTTTTCACATCCCTTGATAGCTCTATCTCTCAGTTTATATGGAATGGAAAAGCTCCAAGAATTAGCAAAAGCATTTAAAAAAACAAAGAATTGAGTGGGTTAGCCTTACCTAACTTTTTATTTTATTACTGGGCTGCAAATATTTAAACTATATTATACTGGCTTGGCACTATAAATCAGAAAAGTGGCTGCTGATCGAAGAGGCGTCATGCAGTTCTTCCTACCTCATGTCCCTCTTGTATCTCCCCACGACACTACGATCATCAAAACACTTAGTACACAGTAACATCATAGTCGAAAACTTCCTCAAGATCTGGTCTCAACTCAAATGTCACTTTGGTTTCCAGACAACACCCCTCCTATCCCATATACATTTGAATCCTCTGTTTCTCTACTATTACTGATGGAGCTTTTGCAACTTGGGAAGAGCATGGGATTGTCTCTGTGAGGCATCTTTACATTGATGGGACCTTTGCATCTTTTGATCAGTTGATTCATGTCTTTAATTTGCCAAAGACCCACTTCTTTAGATACTTACAAATCCAAAAGATTTTATTCGTAAACATTTCCCTGGTTTCCCTACTATCCCTCAGTATATGACAGTATATTTAATATCAATCCCCATCTCAAAGGCACCATTTCCAAGTTGTACAATGTTTTTCTCACATGCTTACCCTCATCCTCTGACAGTTTACACAGTATCAGTGATGTTAATAAAGAGATATAGCGATACACTGAGGTTTGGCAGTCAGTTTTGAAAAGGATCCACACATCATCCATTTGTGTGCATTACATGGTTTTGCAGTGTGAAGTAGTTCACAGGGTCCATTGCTCTAAAAGCAAATATCCCGCATCTACCCCGACACCAAAAAGTCCCAGTCTGTCATTTATGAAATTAGAGAAAATTAAACAATTTTCTACATTCTGGCTACCTTTTTTTTAGAGTATGTCAGGTCCCTTCAGTTGGATGCTGACTACTAACTAACTGAGCACCCCCCTGTATTGCACTACTATTTTGCACTTTTTGGCCAAGTCTGGTTTCTTCTCATGTCTGTAGCGCACATTATGTTTAGTATACTGTCTTTAAAATGTCTTGTATATTTGATGTAGTTCTGTGTTTGCTTTTTTTCCTTCCCTTTGTTTTCTTTTTCGTCTTCCATTCTTTTTTATTTATTCTTTTTTTTGTATTTATTTGTTTTTTGTGTCAGTATATTTTTTTCTTTTGCCTTTATCTACAGATCTTCTCTTAGTTTATTATACGTATTCATGCGTAGGTTTTTTGTGCGTATGCTCTTTGTGTCGAAACTTTAGAAATAAATCGTACATTAAAAAAAGACTCCAGGGTTGATCTGGCTGATGAATTGGCTAATTTGCTGTTTGCAATAACCTCATCAGCTAATGTTATGATGCAACCAGGTCACTGCAGTGTAGCTTTGTTACAGCTAGCTAGCTAATCTTAGCTTGCTTGCTCACTGATGTTATAGCCAGCAGAATGCTCTGTGTCTGTCAATCAATCAATCAATCAATCAATCAATCAATTGGCTCCATTAACCTGTGCTGTGTAATTTAGTCCTTTTGTATCTTCTTACATTGTTGGCTGCTGCTTAATAATTGTCCTTAACTGCAGCCACCTCTGCACGGCATAATGTTAAAATGCTAAGTTGGAGATAAAGCATCAGTGCAGCCACAACACAAGCACAGCAAAAGGCAGGATCAGAAAGAAGGTCCCCCAGCAGACTAAAACTGTGTAAGCCTGACTAGGGGCTGGCCCAAGGCAAGCCTGAGCCAGCCCTAATTATAGGCTTTATCAAAGAGGAAAGTCTTAAGTCTACCTTTAAAAGTGGAGATGGTGTCTGCTTACCTGACCAAAAGAGGAGCGTGGTAGCTGAACACTCCTGCTTTTGGAGACTTTAGGAGCCACAAGTAACCTTGTGTTTTCAGAGGGCAGTGCTCTTGAAGGATGATAAGCAGGCATGTCCAAAGTCCAGCCCGGGGGCCAATTATGGCCTGCGGTCAGACTTCATATGGCCCGCAACTTTGGTTTTATAATGTATTATTTATGCCCCACTAGGACTGTCAAACAGAATAAATAAATCATATAAGGTTCGAAATGCAATTTCGCCTTTCACCTTATGGTAGCAGTACCACTCTAACTCTATCTGGCTCTGTGACCTCGCTGTGAACCCTTCTCGCTCATTTCTGCCATGGCGCCTGTAAATAAAAAGAGGAAAGTTGACAGTTAGGGGCCACCGCTTCCAGGAGAGATGGGAATTACAATATTTATTCACTGAAAATTGAAGCAATTGTGTTTGCCTAATTTGTCAAGAGACTGTTGCCTTGTTGAAGGAATTCAATGTAAAGAGACACTACCAAACAAAACGAGCTAATGCATACGACAAGCTAACAGGGAGTCAGCGCACTGAAAAAGTGAAGCAACTGCAAGCTGCTTTGGCCTCTCAACAGCGAGTCTTCACACGGGCCTGTGAGTCAAATGAAAACGTCACCAAAGCAAGCTACGAAGTGGCCATGTTAATCGCCAAACATGGCAAACCTTTCACAGAGGGTGCGCTTATCAAAGGCTGTGTAATGAAAATGGTGGAGAACGTTTACCCTGCGAAGAAGTAAGAATTTGCTAATGTTTGCCTGGCTCGTAACACTGGCACAGAGAATTAAGGACATATCAGATATTCAGAGACAACTGGGGGACAGGGGAGTGACTTGAGTTGATGATGACATGAAAGTAACAGAGGAACTGCTTGACCTCCAAAGCCTTAAAGGCCAAACATGAGGAACAGATTTATTTGATTCTGTTTGTACAGCTGTTGATGATATAAACTACTATGGAGTAAAGTTAGTGGGATTATTACCAATGGTGCGCCTGCCATGGTTGGCGAAAAAAGTGGATTGTCCACACTGATCTGCAACAAAGTCAGTGAAGAAGGAGGTAACGCCATTAAACTCCACTGTATAATTCATCAGCGCAAAACATCTCGAATGTGATCATGTTATGAAACCTGTGGTAAAGGCAATCAGTGCTATTCGCTCTGAAGCCCTACACCACTGCCAGTTTAGGCAGTTCCTGCTTGACATCCAGGTTGAATATGGAGATGTAGTATATCACAACAATGTGAGGTGGCTCAGTCGGGGGTCCTCACTGCAGCGATTTTTCTCTCTCAGAGAGGAAATTGGACAATTTATGGCTGAAAAGGGACAACCGATGTAAGAACTGTCAGATACTGTATGGCTGGCAGATTTGGCTTTTTTGGTTGACATAACAAAGCATCTGAATGAGCTGAACTCTAGTCTCCAGGGACAAAATGCAGGAGCCAAGCTGCAACTTTTCCTAAGACACTTGTCTCAAATGGAACCCTGCACCACACCTATCCCAGCTTTGCAAGAAGCCATGGACAGTTTTCCAGAGGACAACATCGGTGCGCAAAGGAAAAGGTATGCAACAGCCATCGCATCTCTTTCCTTGGAGTTTAATGAACGCTTTCGGGATTTTGCATTTATTGAAAAGGACATGTTTCTTTTGTCCTCTTCTTTCTCCATGGACGCCGATGATGCTCTGCCACAGCTGCAGCTGGAGCTCATTGATCTGCAGTGTGACAACGAGTGGCGCAGCAGACACCATCAGCTTTATCTTGTTGACTTTTACCAGCAGTTGGATAAAGGCAGGTTTCCAGAAATGCGAACATTTGCAAAGAAAATGCTGAGCTTATTCGGCTTCACATATTTGTGTGAGCAGACATTCTCTGTCATGAACCTTAACAAGAACAGCATGAGGTCAAGCCTAAGTGACTTCCACCTATGTGACATCTTGCGCATCTCAACCATTGCCCTCAAACCAGACTGGCCTGTCTACTGAAATCCAGATCTCAATATCACCCTTCTCATTAATGTCAGTAAGTTACCCGTTTAGAGGTCAACCTGAAATTCTGAGTGTTTTGAATGGTAACATCTGTCACTATTAACTGTGAAAAGCCAAAAACACAATTATAAATGTATGCACTTGGACTTATGGCACTTATTGTAAAACTTTATAAACTTTTGAGTAAGGTTTGCCTATAACTGCTGGTGTTAATTAGCTACCTGTAGATGTGACACAAAATATTACTTTCTGAATTATCTTGTGAAAGACAAGAGCAAGAGTCATATGTTTTTGACTTAAATGTTAACAAACTTTGCATTACTCATAATAAGTCAAGTTTAAAATGAACATGAGGTTAAGATTTTTATCAACTTCATGGAAGTTTAAGGTATTCCACACAGTTTGTTCTATGCTATCTGACTCCATTTGAAAGGAAGGCAGAATTGTCTTTATTAAGATTTGTTCACGCCTGAGTGGCTTAGATATGGTTACATTGCCATTTAAAAAAAATGATAATTGTGACAATGAAACTAAAATTTTTATAGAGCAGTGCATTTGTATGTAAGCAGGGAGAGCAGGCTTTCCAGGAAGGTGCAGGTCCTTTAAAACAGACTTCATGAGTAATCCACCTACAGAAGACGAGACTGAACTATTATAAACTGAATAGCTGTTTTGTGATAGGGACACTGAAAGGATCACTTGTTGGAAGTCTGCAGCTGAAGAACAATGTTACTCTGTGCTTCAATGTGTTCACAGTGTCATGACAGATTTGTAAGATGTTTTTGGTTCTTTTTAGACATTATTTTTTACTTAATTTTTTACTTAATATGCAGTGTGGTTTAGACAAATATTTTGAGCTGAATTTTCAATAGGGTCCTTTACTTCTGCTGCTTAAAATTGTAGGCTGATAACTAGGATTTTTGGTCAATTTGGATGTGTTGTGAATTGTTACATCAGTGGTAATTGTATTATATTTTTTTGTTTTGTTGTAAATTATGCAGATATACAACCAAACTTAATGCTAAAGTATGTCAGCAGCTGAAATTTTAAATATTATCTTTTGATATGTTTTCATTTAAGGGTCCAACAGATGTTTTCTGCACTGTAAAAGCAAACGTTCACAAGACCTTGTGGAAACTAATTACCTCAAAGTAATCATGTGAATCAACCTAATTTTTAAAATTGGTATTTATTTGAAACTCACAGTTGAATTAAACATAATATCTAGATTTGTTAAGAAATATTTTAATATTTACTACATTTTGTTTATAATACCGTATTTGAAATCCTTTAATAGTGTTGTTAACCTAAAAATCATATCAGTTGACTTCCTTTTTTGAGGTGATCAGAATCCACAAACATTGAGTATTCTATAGTTGGTTGGGTTTAACAATGTGTAATTTAACACAATGATTTTAAGACTGACTTTTTAGTTGAAGTCAATATTTAAAACAGTTGAATTTTGAAATTCTAAGATTGATATAAGACAAATAGGGACATGTTTACTAAGGTGTTATGCACATTTTTCACTGCGTTCTGAAAATGTTTAATTAAAGTCAAGTGAAGTATACAGAAGCAAATTGTATTTATTTGAGCTCACATTGGTAAAGCAAATAGAATTCAGTCAAGTTAAGTACAATCAATCAAATCCTACAACATAAATACTCCGAAACAGACCTTAGAATGCATGGAGCATTGATCATTTATATGAACAAATTGAGAATGATCTGACAAGAATAATTTAAACCAGTTTAGTGCCATTCCTTTAAGGCCAATTAAGTTTTCCAGTCTGTGCAGTAAGATTTGATGGTCAATGGTGTCAGATGCAGCACTGAGATCTAAAAGGATTAATACAGAGACCAGTCCTTTATCAGAGGCAATCAACAAGTCATTAGTAAATTTTACAGGGCCGTCTCTGTACTATGATGAACTGAATCCTGAATGAAAATTAGTCCTCGAATAAACTATTATCTTGGAGAAAGTCACAAAGCTGATTAGCAACTACTTTCTCAAGGATTTTAGAAATAAAGGGGAGATTAGATATCGGTCTATAGTTTGCTGGCTTCTTTAGAAGTGTCATGGTGTATACCTGCCTGCCTGCCTCCTCCTCCTCCTCTGCTGCCAGTATTTTTCCATTCACCCTCCCTCTGCTCACTCCACCTGCAAACCACGCCCATCTCCACAGCCTGCTCACCTCACAGCTGCAACTGATCACCAATCAACCCAGCATATAAGCCACTCCAGCACACTCACTCTCTGCCAGATTGTTCTTTAGCACTATGCGAGACTCTCCAGCGATATTCTGCCAGATCTTCCGACGCCGACTCTGCCTGTCCCCGACATTCCCTCCTCGCCTGACTCGTGTACCTACCTGCCTTCTGTCCCTGACCACGTGCTCTGCTTCGGCGCTTCGGAATCCTGACTGCTCTCCTGGTTACGTCTCCTCCGCCTGGCTTCGACAATCCATCTGCTCTCTCCTCATCGGTGCTGCTGCCTTCACGGACTGCTTTCATGGTTACGGAACTCCCGCCTGCCCTCGACTATCCCTGTGCTCAACCGACGACGCTCGTTCACCACGTGTTGTCGGCTCGACGGGCTGCTCTCCAGCTGCAGCAACTGCAAGGTCCGTGTCTTCTCTTCGTGGGATTCCCAAAGACTGTGTTTGGGCACTCAGCCTGAAGAACGAACTTTCCACACCGTTGACTCTGAGCAATATTGACTTTGATTGTGTTGGGTTAAATAAAGTTTATTACCAACCGTCCCTGAGCATCAGAGTACTGCATCTGGGTCCAACACTCACCCATTTCAAGAAGGGATTTAATGACAGCTACTTTAATGAGCTGTGGTACATAGCCTGTTAATAGAGACATTGACTATATCTAACAAAAATTGTCAATTAATGATAAAACTTCCTTTAGTAGTGTAGTCGGGATGGGGTCTAACAGGCAAGTTGATGGCTTGGATGGGGAAATCAATGAAGTGAGTTGGTGAAGGTCAGTTGGGACAATCAAAATAAATTTCAGGCCTTACTGCTTTATCCAAATTACTTGCGTCTGAGTTCAGATCGGTTGAGGGCAGGAGGAGATGGATTTTATCTCTAATCGATATAATTTTATCATTGTACTACCCTTGTGTCCTGGATTGTGGACTATCTGACTGGCAGACCACAGTTTGTGCGCTTTTGACACTGTGTGTCAGACAGAGTGGTCAGCAACACCGGGGTTCCACAGGGGACTGTCCTCTCTCCCTTCCTCTTCACCCTCTACACCACGAACTTCAGCTACTGCACTGAGACCTGTCATCTCCAGAGGTTCTCGGATGACTCTGCGGTGGTTGGATGTATCAGCGGGGGTGATGAGGCTGAGTACAGGGCTGTTGTGGACAACTGTGTTGCATGCTGTGAGCTGAATCACCTGCAGCTCAATGTGACAAAGACCAAGGAACTGGTTGTGGACCTGAAGAGGATTAAGGTGCCAATGACCCCTGTTTCCATCCAGGGGTTCAGTGTGGACATTGTTGAGGACTACAAATATCTTGGCATACATATTGACAACAAACTGGACTTGGATAAGAACACTGACGCCCTCTACAGGAAGGGCCAGAGTCGCCTCTATTTTTTTCAGGCGGCAGAGGTCCTTCAACATCTGCAGGACTATGCTCAGGATGTTTTATGAGTCTGTGGTTGCCAGTGCTATCCTGTATGTGGTGGTGTGCTGGGGCAGCAGGCTGAGGGTAGCAGACGCCAATAGACTGAACAGACTGATCCGTAAAGCCAGTGACGTTGTGGGAGTGAAGCTGGACGTTTTGACGGAGGTGTGTGAGAGGAGGATGCTGTCCAAGTTGCATGTCATCCTGGACAATGTGTCCCACCCACTCCACGACGTGCTGGTCAGTTACGGGAGTACATTCAGTACAAGGCTGATAACACCAAAATGCACCACAGAGCGCCACAGGAAATCATTTCTGCCTGTGGCCATCAGACTGTACAACTCCTCACTCTGAATGTCAGACACTCTGATTATGTGCAGTAACTACTTTGATGTGCAGTAATCCAGTGCAATAACTACATCCATGTATAATATTGTATATTCAGATGTCAGTAATCTGTTGTTTTATTTATCACATGATAGAAACAAGAACAAAAATGTACATTTGTATTTATGCTTTAGTGTTTAGATATATTTATTTTATGTTAGTACTTACGTTTAAATTTTATTGATATATTCTACACTTTCCTACTTCTTTTAAGACTTTTGAATGGGAGCATCTGTAACTAAAGGCAATTTCCCCTCAGGGATCAAGAAAGTATTTCTGATTCTGATTCTGATTCTGATTAAAGAAACTCATAAAGCCATCGCTACTGAGAGCTAAAGGAATACAAGGCTCAATAGAGCTGTGACTCTGTGTCAGCAGTTCACATTCCCACTATCACATAGCCCTTACTCACCATACAGCGCTCACCTCCTCTCTTCTCCCAGGGTCCTCTACTCAGTCAGATTAGCATATAGAAAAAAAGTGGCCTAGTTGAATGGTGCTGTCCATAATTTAGCCAAGTTTCAGTGAATCAAAGGATAAAACAGTTCCTGATATCTCATTAGAAACTCTTTCCTGTCTTCCATCTTTAAAGCCTCAACTGGAAGAGATGAACTGATCAGAACAGTGATGACAAAGGGAGTGGCTGGCATTGGAAAAACAGTCTTAACACAAAAATTCACTCTCGACTGGGCTGAAGACAAAGCCAACCAGTACATCCAGTTCACGTTTCCATTCACTTTTAGAAAGCTGAATTCGCTGAAAGAGGAAAAGTACAGCTTGGTGGTTCCCCATCACTTCTTTACTGAAACTAAAGAAGCAGGAATCTGCAGGTTCAAAGAGTTCCATCTTTGATCACGTTCATCTTTGATGGTCTGGATGAGTGTCGACTTCCTCTAGACTTCCACAACAATGAGATCCTGACTGATGTCACTGAGTCCACCTCGGTGGATGTACTGCTGACAAACCTCATTGGGGGAAACTGCTTCCCTCTGCTCATCTCTGGATAACCACAAGACCTGCAGCAGTCAGTCAGATCCCTCCTGAGTGTGTTGACATGGTGACAGAGGTCAGAGGGTTCACCTACCCACAGAAGGAGGAGTACTTCAGGAGGAGGGTCAGAGATGAGGAGCAGGCCAACGGAATCATCTCTCACATCAGGACATCACAAAGCCTCCACATCATGTGCCACATCTCAGTCTTCTGCTGGATCACTGCTACAGTCCTGGAGGACATGTTGAAGACCAGAGAGGGAGGACAGCTGCCAAAGACCCTGACTGAGCTGTACATCCACTTCCTGGTGGTACAGTCCAAGCTGAAGAACATCAGGTATGACGGAGGAGCTGAGACAGATCCACACTGGAGTCCAGAGAACAGGAAGATTATTGAGACTCTGGAAAAACTGGCTTTTGATCATCTGCAAAAAGGCAACATGATCTTCTATGAATCTGACCTGACAAAGTGTGGCATCAATATCAGAGCAGTCTCAGTGTACTCAGGAGTGTTGACATAGATCTTTAAAGAAGAGAGGGGACTGTACCAGCACAAGGTGTTCTGCTTTGTCCATCCGAGTATTCAGGAGTTTCTGGCTGCTCTTCATGTCCATCTGACCTTCATCAACTCTGGAGTCAATCCGATGGCTGAAGATCAAAGAAGCTTCCAGCTGCCTAAAGTATTTAGTAAGAAACCTAAAGGAAAAGATCTCTATCAGACTGCTGTGGACAAGGCTTTACAGATTCCAAATTGACACCTGGACTTGTTCCTCCATTTCCTCTTCGGTCATTCACTGCAGACCAACCAGAACCTCCTGCAAGGTCTCCTGACAGAGAGGGCAAGTATTTCCCAGGTCAACCAGAAAACAGAGAAGTACATCAAGAAGAAGATCAGTGACAATTTGTCTGCAGAGAGAAGCATCAATCTGTTTCACTGTCTGAATTAACTGAATGACTGTTCTCTAGTGGAGGAGATCCAACAGTACCTGAGATCAGAAAGTCTCTCCACAAATAAACTGTCTCCTGCTCAGTGGTCAGCTCTGGTCTTCATCTTGCTGTCCTTAGAAAAAGATCTGGATGTGTTTGACCTGAAGAAATAATCTGTTTCAGAGGATGTTCTTCTGAGGCTGCTGCCAGTTGTCAAAGCCTCAAATAAAGTTTGGTGGGTCGACAAATCACTGATATCAATGTTATCAAATAAGTTAGATGTCAAGTGAAACATTTAGCTCGTGTTTATTTCTGTTATGTCCTCAGGCTTAATGACTGTAACTTTTCAGAGAGAAGCTGTGATGCTCTGTCCTCAGTTATCAGCTTCCAGTCCTGCAGTCTAAGAGAATTGGACCTGAGTGGCAATGACCTGCATGATTCAGGAGTCAAGATGCTGTCTGCTGGACTGAGAAGTCCACACTGTACTTTGGAGACTCTCAGATCAGGATCTGTTGTCTGCTGATAATTTAAATATTGCTATACTCTCAGGTTAATGTTGAAGAGGAGACTCAGCATCTGGAAGATTGTTTTCCTTAAATAACTGTCAAAAAACAGAATCAGAAAGTAGTGCACTCATGACTCTGAATAGTCTTTCTTTGTTGAACTATTAAGTATGTGGCTTTTGATCTGTGTGTGGGTTAACACCTCATCAGGGTAGGTACACATTTTCCAAACTTTTTATTTAAAAACTCTCTTATCAATTTCCTAATTCCAGTCTGTCAGGCTGTCTGGTCATAGAGTTAGGCAGTGCTTCTCTGGCCACAGCTCTGAGCTGCAACCCCTCCTATTTGAGAGAGCTTGACCTGAGCTACAATCATCCAGGACACTCAGGAGTGATGGTACTGTCTGTTGGACTGGAGGATCCACACTGCAGACTGGACACTCTGAGGTGATGAGCCAATACTAGCACACGCAAGGTTTCTCTGTTAAACTGACAAACTGGGAAGTTTCATTAAATGTTTATGTTTTGGGAATCCAATAGAATATGCCCCCATGGGAGAACCCTTTTTGTTTACTGATAGAATGTCTTATAAAGGTTCCACCTGGAACCCTACCAGATGAGTGTTGTCAGAAGAAATGTTGATGTCAGTGGTAAACATGCTCATGTCCCGTCTTTTTTGGAACATGTTGCAGCCATCAGATTCTGAGTTGGTGTATATTTACAAAAAACAAAAAAGTTGATCAGTGTAAACTGATCTTGACTTTAGACTGAATTCAATTGAATATAGGTTCAAAATAAAATATTTGCTTATCATTGCATTCTGTTTTTATTCATGTCTTACACAGTGCCCATTTAAAAATATATATATATATATATATGAAGCCCCTTAACCTTAAGCCCTTCAGGAAGAACCCTTTTGGAAGCCTTATTTTTAGGAGTTTAATATTCAATAATAACAATAATTCATAAGTCAATATAAACAACAAAATTGATAAACTGCAGTTGTCTTGTTCTCTTCTTAAGATGCCTCTGAATTCACACTGGACACAAGCACTGTCAACAGAAACTGTGTGATTTGACTACTGCCAGCTTCTGTGCAGAAATGCTCTGACTGGTCGCTGTTACTGGGAGGTGGAATGGAAAGGAAGGGTTTATGTTGCCGTGACTTACAGAAGAATCAGCAGGAGAGGAGACAGCAGTAGCCTGGTTGGAGGAAATAACCAGTCCTGGAGTCTCAGGTGCTCAGAGGATTGTTACTCTGTCTGGCACTATAAGAAAAACACATTCTCCCTTCCCTCCTTCTCTGTCTCCAACAGAGTAGCAGAGTATATGTACTGTCCTGCTGGCACTGTATCCTTCTTCAGTGTCTCTTCTAATACACTGATCCACCTTCACACCTTCAACACCACATTCACCAAACCTCTTTATCCTGGGTTCAGGTTTGGTTTTAAGTCTGCGGTGTTGCCTGGTTCCTCTGTGTCTCTGTGTTCAAGTGTAGAAGCTGAGATACACAGAGCTGGCAGCTGATGCGAGACAACGACAGCAAAGGTCCGACCAGTTGAGGTAGGCTGCAGCAATGGCGGTTCTGTAGAAGGTCCAACAGGAGCCAGTGCCCCTGTAACACTGAACCTGGACACCCCTGTGGCCCCCCACTCCAAACAAATATGATACAATAGTAAAAATTGTGATATCACGCCAACTTGCTGGCTGACTGAAGCAAAGATGGAGCATAAACTGCATCAGTTCAGCAGCATCTTAGATAGGAAAATACAGACTGGGATGTAGAGACTCTCCAGTACAGTAAAGCTAGTACAGTTCATTAAGCCATATAAAGAAGGGTTTTTGAGCTCTACAGGTTCTGCAAAATAGCAGTTGAGATCCCAGTGAGTACTGCTTCTTGTGAGCTGAGTTTTTCTACATTAAAGCTGACGAATACATACCTCAGATCCACGAGACATTAAGCAATCTGGGTGTACTGAGTACTGAGTCTAGGAGGGCAAAGGCTTTGAATCTTGACTCATTTGTCGATCAGTTTGCCAGAAATCACCAAAACCACAAAATACAGTTGCTGTGATGTGAAATCCTATAAAGGAAAATAGACTAGGGTGCAGAGACCCTCTA
The DNA here is from genome assembly GCF_008729295.1 of Plectropomus leopardus. NCBI lineage: Eukaryota > Metazoa > Chordata > Actinopteri > Perciformes > Serranidae > Plectropomus > Plectropomus leopardus. The sequence continues at coordinate 3,708,843 of NC_056470.1, read as the reverse complement.
GACTAGCCTTATCAAAGGCTTTAGCTGATGCTCTTATTGTTTTATTTTGTTTTCATTTTCAGTATTATTACTGAAACAAATGCCAATAATGGTATTTTTGTCATTATACTTTATGCTGAACCAAAAATATTGAAGGCTTGAACACTACTTTGTTGCTGAAGCCAAAGAGAATGTTTTATTTTGTTTGTTTTATTTATTTATTTTTTTTTTTGCAATATTGTAGAAAATTGTAACAAACTTATTCAAACAAAGCTTAACTGTAACTGGAATACTGTTACTGTGTGCCTGTACTTTATATTACTTTATTATTATTTATTTAAAGATTTTGAATGCTTGAACACTTGTCTTTGTCTCTTTTGCGATGATTGAATGAGTCTCTTTGACAAAACCCTTGCCCCCCCTCCAATAAAATTGGTCTAGAACTGCCACTGGACTGCAGGGGCTACACCGGGAGATGGGAGTTCGAGGGAAAGCTCAACGACAGGCAGCCAAAGACCTCTCAAGGACCACTGAAAAGGCCAGTCAGTGGCTATAGATTAAGAGAAAGGACTCCATTTGGGCCCCAAATAAGTAATAGGGTCTCTTAAATGTGAAATTTAAGAAAAGTTTCTAGAGTTAATTAGGGTGTTTAATCTTAAACCACAATTGTCTATGGGACACATCCCAGGACTTGATCAACCCTGGCAGGGCCTTCCTTAGGTGAGGGTGTCTGTGGTAATGGCAGAAATACTGAAGATCTCAAGGTTGACTACTGATGATGTGTCCAAAATGTAATAATAGAGTAAGATTAAATCATAGAACAAATAACATATACAATTCTGATATATATTCTCCCTCCGCTCTGCTCATTTCCCTTTTCGCAAAAGTAGGGATTGAAGGAGGAGGGAGGACAACACGGCCTAATCCGGCGGGGGGAGGATATAATCCGATCCGACATACCTAACAAGCTCTGCTTCCTCTCTCTCTCTCTCTCTCTCTCTCTCTCTCTCTCTCTCTCTCTCTGTTGTGATCTCAGTGTTGCCAGTAGTGGCACACACTACTAATAATATAATTTGTGTGAAAAGTGAATTTTTGAAATTTTTGCCTGGTGTTGCTAGTGTAGAGAGTTGAAAACAGTTGCCTTCAGTAATAAAAGGCTCAGCTAAAGACAGGGATTTCCCCTTTCCCCCTTTAATTTTGGATCTATTAAAAGAGCCTCTTGCTATTATGTTGTGGAAGAGCCATGCAGTAAAAGAAATAACTCGAGGATTTTTTTTGTAAAAAGTTAAACGCAGATGACCTTTTTTTGGTGTGGTGATGTGATTATGTTTAGGCAACAAAATCACATGGTTAAGTTGAGGCAGCAAAAGTACTTGGTTAGGTTTAGGCAACAAATGCACAAGCTTAGATTTAGAATAAAAAAACATAATGGTTTGGCTCAACATTTATACGAAAAGTGAAAAGCGAGCTTCTGGGTGAAAGTCCAGGGTTTGTTAGACTCATCCACCTTCCCTCTCACCCTATTGGGATTTTCCAGCTTCCCATATTATGCTGTTACCTGTGGGGTTTATAGCCTGGCACCACCCTGTGGCATATCATACCACTGCAAAGGGGGGCTTTTTGCATTGGTGTCTGATGCCCAAATCACTGACCAAGAAGTGGTATTTGATGATGTGGGAATGGGAACAGGCTGCCAACCCCATTGGAAAACATATTAATTAATGCTTATTTAGATATTAGAAATGCTGATTATCTCATTTAGACACAACAGTCTGTGTTACCTTCATTATAAGGCTCAAATATGTCTTGCGGCCCCAAGCAGACTTTTGGGTCCAAAATGGGTCTTCTGCTGGTAAAGGTTGCAGACCCCTGCCCTAGTGTCTCATCTTTTTCTTAAAAATCATTTTTCAGTAACTTAATCACATGCTTCACATCACTATCACCCATTCAGGTTTAGCTCACCATTTCAAACTGTGCACTCCTGTTGTGTGTTATCATGTGCTCATAATTAATTATTCATTTATTCAGTTATTAGAAGCATTGACTTTTAAATAAATGTCCTCATTTATCAGTAAGAAGTTGACTGTGAGTTCTTTGCAGCAGAAGACAGAGGTCCAGTTCCTGCCCATAAAACTGAATAATGTGGTTTATTTTCTATTAAATGGAGGTGATTTGTCAGGAAAATAATAATCATTCATCTCCTGTATTTTCCATTCAAATTCAGAACACCACTATTATGAGATCCATGTTGTTAAAATCACTTGGTATGGTGAAACCTGATATGAAATAAAGGTGTCACCTGTGGAATAAAAACAGATTTTTTAAAAAGTATCATTTGAAATAGAAATTTCACTGAAGTCCAAATGATATCCAATCACTCCATTTTGAAGATGAGTATGAAAAGCTCCACATGAGGGCGCTCTGTGATAAAAGGTTTTCAAGTGTTTGCTGCTCTTCAAAAAGCCAGTACTGGAAGGTAGAGGACAACAAGATTAGGTCAAAACTCAGTATAGGGCTATACCATGAATAAAAACACACAAGGGTTTTTAATCTTAAACGAGGACTTTGAATGTAAACAGTCATGGACTGACTGCAGTCATGGACTTTCTTTGACATTTGCTTCACAGAGTTGGCAAGAGCTGTCCTTGTTGCAGTCCAGCCCAATTCATGTAAATACATGTTTAAATGAAGAACAGCACACTTAAACACATACACAGAGCAGAAAGGTGTTATATCTGGAGCTCCTTTTCTCTCAATTTAACACAACCCTCCTTACCTCTCCTCAGCTCTGGTCAGACCTGGAGATGTACATCCCTGAGTGACTGCAGGAGGCTACACAGCCGTCGGCAACTATCAGAGCTCTGCTGATTAGTTAGTTTGTTAAATGTCCTATTGGCATTGATTATCAAAAGAAGAACTTTGTCATTGTGGCACCCATTAATACATCGTAACTCGTAATATTCACTTTAATTTCAATTAGTGGTTTGTTTCCACCTTCTCTTCATAATGGTGGCAGCACCTGTCCTGACATTTTAACAGGAAATAGCCTATAACATTTTAATATTTAAGGCTTGTCACATGACGCCACATGTTCCTCTGATGAACTGATGAGGCAATTCTCTCTTTCCTCCGTCCAAAACTGCCATTTCACAGGTGGTTGGCTGGCCAGTTAGCTTGCTAGCTTGCTAATTACGCCATGTTGTTACGCTAACAGTGACAGAAAATGGGCTGAGCAAAGTTCAGCCACTGATTATATCAAAGTGCTTTCTCAATCTGTGACGAGAGTGTATTGATGAAGCTTTAAGTTGGTGTATTTCACTCGTAAAGCAGCTGGCAAGATTGCTAGCTCATCATTTCCACCATGCTACCATGTTACACTGGTTACATTGAGTAAAGAATACAGTATGTATTACTGTATCAGCATGACTGTACCGTATCAGACTGTCAGTATCCACAGCCTGTCAGTATCTACATATTTATTTCAAAAGAGCAACAGGAAACACAAACACTTCTGTCATGTCACTCTGACCAATAGTGCAACTTCTTTACTCATTCAGTCACTCACTCAGACTTTCATGTTTACATGGGTGGCCTCTCATGATCCAGTCCTGCCAAGAAGAAAACCAGTCACAGCACCTTTAGTCTTGTTAAGGACATCTGTTTGACAATTGTACAAAGTGACACTGACAATTTTATAGTAAGTGAATGAATGGATGCATAATCATGCTGTGTATCCATTTTGATAGATCTCTAGTTTTCCACATTAGTCTGGACTTGTAACGTAGCTCTGCACTGATAAGGTACCTAGATAGCAGTCAGGCCGCTCTGATGCCCAATGGAGAGAAAGCCTGCACCTGTTCTGCCCTGACACTTGAGAAATGGACTGTCACTTTTGGTTACTTCACCTCACCACCTGGACTTGACACCAGGTGAAATACTTCACTGCTATGTTACTAATCATCTCCATAATCTCCATAATGTAACTGGACAGAACAGCGTGACAGTAATTTTGTCCTAACCCTCAGTGACACACAGCGACGTCTCCTTCTTACTTCCATCTTGTCAGATGCAGTCAGACTGTAGGAGTTAACGGGTGAATCACAGCCATATTTCCTGCATGAATCACACTTTTTCTGTCTCTCTGTCAACAATCAATGTTTATGCGACAGCGAGTTGGAAGTATTACATGAAATTTGTTCCCATCTGTCTCTCCAATTTCTATCCCTGGTTGCCCTGTTTAGGTCTTCACAGGGACTGATGTCTTTTCCAGCATGCTTTGGATGAGAGGTGGGTTTTAAATGGTGAAATGGGTTCATGTTTGAGAGATAAAAGATGAAGAGAAAATATGGTAGTAACTTCACATTGTATAAAGTCAACAATACAAGTGTTGTGCAGTGGACTTCATTACCCGCCTTTTAGCCTTCTTTTGTTTTGTATTTTGTTTTTGTTCACTATTTTATAGAAATATTAGGACCACAAAGTCGATCAAACACTTTGGTCCAGACTGAAATATCTCCACAAATATTGGATGAATCATCATGAAATGTTCTACATGGTTCCCAAAGAATGTATCCTGCTGACTTTGGTGACTCTGTGACGTTTCCTCTCTTGCCACAAGGAGGATGACATCTTTAGAAGAAAGTGAAATGTTTCCAGAACTATTGGATAGATTGTCATTGCATTTGGTATGCACATTCATGTTCCAGCCCAGTCACCAGAAGAAAAAAAATGGTAATACTTTCTATGAAGACCACATCTATAATGCATTATGAAGGCATTCATAGTGAATTATAATGCATAATTCTTTATGAATACACTCATAAACACACATAATACTTACTGATGCACTATATCAAGTCATAGTCATAAAACATTATAGAAGTGGCTTATAATGATTTATAAGTGGCAATGATGTTATGGATGCTCTTCACTTGTCATAAACTGGAGGTTGAATGCTGGGGCTTATAATGCATCATAATTACCTATTCTCACTTATTCACACATCAACAATCGAGTCCAACGATCGCTTTCCATATGGATGTGAGGGGTTTTTTTTTTCTACACCTTACCCTGTGTCTCTTTAACCTAAACCTAACAATCAGTGATTTGTTGCCTAATCTAACCATCATGACAGTCTACATTGGTTGCTAAGTGCTGTTATGTTACCATAGGGACCATGCTGCGTCATCCCACCCTTGTGCATTTATTGACATCATGATAACGGCATTCCAGAGTGTACACAGCTGAAGGAAGGTCACTGACAGACTGGCACCATGTAAGGAGTTTGGATGAAAACGTGTTGGTACATCACAACAAAACAAAAAGAAGGCCCCACCTTGTGGTGCTATTTGGCATTGTGGCAATACCACAAATCTGGATAAGACAAATGTGTCTTAATGTCCATCACGAGTTGCAATTTTTCAACTTCAAATTTGCATGACACTGTGTTGCAATAGCCTCTCAGAATTTAGATCTAGTTTAGATTCTCCTGACATTGCAGAGATTCAGACATGAAAGACAAATGTTGTCGCCAGAGCTATGCACAACTTCAAGTCTGTACACAGACCAAACAAATATGGACTTGAAGGGCTTGGAGATTAGCGAGTGAAGTCATAATATCAAATGGTAAACTCTGAAAATCACATCACTATCAGTGTGAACATGCATAACATTGCCCAAGATTGAGGGTGGCAATAGCTCAGTCCATAGGGACTTGGTTTGGGAATCTGAGGGTGGCCAGTTCAAATCCCTGTATGGGCCAGTGGACTGGTAGCTGGGAAGATGCCAGTTGGCCTCCCAGGCACTGCCAACTGCTCAGGCCGCCTGTCCATGGGAAGCTCCTTCACTCGGACATCCATCCATTTCATGCATGTGTTAAGGCCCATGTGTTTGTGCATGTGTGTGTGTGTACTAACAGCAGAGTGACAAAAATGAATGACTAAAGTATGATTGATTGATTGAACAAGCAACACAATTCTACATATGAAAAAACAAGTTTAATTGTTTGTTTGCAACCCACCTTACAGCATTCATTTTCTTTGAATATTATTTATAATGGACTCAACAAAATTCATGACATACTTGAAAGGCAGCTCATTTGTCACTTCAATCAGAGAAATACATGAAAGATACACACATAGTTTAAGTGTGATTAATGCAAAACCATACATATGCAATCCGAAGGATGTGTCCTTCAGCATGTGTCCCAGGAAAGTGTCAGGCTATCCTGAGGGGAACAAGACACAAACACAGAAAAGGAACAGGATTTATAAATAACTGCTCATGTAACACTGGATTGTATTTTTGCATATTTGTTTCATTATAGTAGTCTCTAGAGACTGTTTTATAGTCAATATTCATGTTGTCTCTGCATGCAGCCTTATCCTTGATTTTCTTTAAATCCAGCCAAGACATGTTGGCTAAATAATTCATTGTTCTTGCCACATGCATATCCAACTTCCAAACTTTGACCATCTAACCAGCACAAGCTTTTGATACTTATGCTTCTCTATCCTTTATCAAAATCCTATTTATATTTCCCTCTGCCATCCTAAGCTGCAGTCTTACCTCTTCCATTGTTGCATCCCAGACCACTGGCATTTCCTATCCGATCCATCCTGGCCCCAAAGCAGCCAGAAGTGCGTTTCCTGGCGGTCAACAGCAGGTCTTGCAGACGGCTCCTCTGACTCGCGGCCCTGCTGTGGCCCTCAGCTGGCAGTTGAGTTCTCTCTGATATTGAAGGTTCTTGGTCCCCCTCCTGCTCCAGGCTCCATCCCCGACTGGCCTGGCTGTTCTCAGGCTGCTGGTTTGTCCCTTCGTAATCTGCCTCAGGGTCTTCCTCCTGGGTCGCTTCAGCCAGGGTCTCCTCAAAGCGTTCCAGCAGAGACTAGGATGGAGAGGTGAAGATGGGTTTACGCTTAAAACTCAAACCAGTTACATCATGCTATCATGTTACAGTTAACACATACTGATTAACCCTTTGAATTCTGTGCAAATTGGTTTGATTTCCTTTTAAAAACATGTGTAGAGGGCAGAAGAAACTCAACAAGAAATTCTTGCAATTTGTGGGACATTTCCTGCCCCTTTGGTGATTCCCTTTTCCCCCATGTTTTTAAAAGATATCCAACCAATTTGCTCAGGTTTCAAAGGGTGAAATAGCTTGCAAAAGGTGGTACACACACAAACATATACACACACAAAATTGATATGGATCCAGGTTTCAAAGGGTTAAAAATAAAATGCATTGTAGTGAATGTGTGAATCCTGTTGCTTCCATAGTCCAGAGCTTGCGCTGTGGTCGTGTTTGTGTTGGTGATGTGCTGACAGTATTTGTTAAATCCTGCTAAAAAAAGGAATGTCAAAGAACAAACAAACAAATAACAACAACAACAACAACAAACATGATGCTAAAATTTAAAACTAGCTAACTAACATTGGTAATATGGAGTGAAGCACATGGCATGCTGCTGAGTCATGTTATGTTCCAAAGCTGAATGTTTAAAATGAGATTTCCCTTCACAGAAAAACCTGTCTGGTTTAGTTTCCATGTTGGCTCTTCATACTATGGATGTGGTGTTGATGGAGTTGTAGATCATAACTATTCTTTTATTATTCTATTCTATTCTATTCTATTCTATTCTATTCTATTTTATTCTATTCTATTCTATACTATTCTATTATATTCTATTTTGACTAGTTTCTGTTTATTCTTGCAAAATGTTTCATTTATTTGGGTTTTAAGCCAACATGTTGTTTACATTGTGTGAAATAAAATTGGTTATGTGGCAATTTATAATGAGTGGACCTTGAACTAATAAATAATGGGAAATCTGGACACCATGCCTGGACCAGGTGGGAACCACTGCACTGGAGCGTGTATCTCCTACTAATTATAGGAAAAGGGTATCTACATACACTTGACAGTTTTCTACCAAAAAAGTCCCTAAACTGCTGATATTATTTCCCAACATGAAGCTAAATGCACATACTCTCCACAATCAGAGATTATATTCTGGAATATACACAGAGCACAGAGCTCAAATTCATACCAATAATTACAAAAGGTAACAAAAAGTGCTGCCAGCAATCTTCTTGACTTCATTTGTTGTTTTTATTATCATAGTGGTGGTAGTGGGCAGAAATCTCAAAACCTGGACATTTAAAATCACAACTATCTGCATCTGGGCGACTGTGGCTCAGGAGGTACAGCAGATAATTCACTAATTGGAGGATCAGAGTGATCTGATCCTCGGCTCCTCCACTCTGCATTTCAAGGTGTCCCTGGGCAAAACACTGAATACTGAATTCTTTCTTGTGAGTGTGTGTAAATGTTTAACTGTAGTAACATGTAGTAAATTAATTTGAGTGGTTGGAAGACTAGAAAGGTGTTGCATATTTTTACCATAATTAATAATAATTGTAGTTAACCCATTGAAACCTGAAGTGACTTCACTTGTCTTCTGCTGCTATGCAAACTGGTGCAATTTCTTAAATATATATATATATATATATATTAAAGGCACTGAGCAACTTAGTATGAAATGATCCATGAATTGCAAGAAATTAGCAGAGAGAAAAGTATTCTATAAAAAGCTAGCTTTGCTTGTATGTTGCTGTTTTAATTTTTTTTTTTTTTTTTTTTTTTTTACTTATTTTCTGGTAATTTTCTTATACTTTTTACTCATTTCTTGATTTTGGGGTCATTTCTTCTTTTGTTGCTCATTGCCTTCTTCCCATGTTTTTGATAGAAATCAAGACATTTTGCAAGGGTTTCAAAGGGTTAAGTTAGAAAATATGATTATTTTTTAATGTGGATAAAAGCAACAGATTGCTGTTACACATTGCCTCACCTCTGAATACACAACACATCTCTCTCTGCAGATATTATTGTGTACCTGACCTTCCAGACTACAGTCTTCAGAAACACAGGTGTGATAAGTGCAGGTGTGATGTGGTGTCTTACCTTGAGTTGAGACAGATCCCCAGTAGAGGAGGGCCTTCCCAGTATGTGGCTGCTAACCAGTGTGTGCTGACACAGCAGGGCCAGCAGGCCCCACAGGACCGCAGTCCTCATGATATCCTTCTGTTGCAGCAACTGACACCACAGCCTGCGGCGCAATATTTTATATACACGCCAACACACACACACTCCCCATGCAACAGACAGTCAATGTCAGTGGCTCATCATTTTGTAGATTGCCTCAAGTGCATTCTGACACCTCTGCATGATAAGACAGCTGGTCAGATGTTCCCCAAGTGGCACTTGGTGGTAGGTGTGTGTGTGTGTGTGTGTGTGTGTGTGTGTGTGTGTGTGTGTGTGTTTGTGTCTGTGTCTGTGTCTGTGTGTGTGTGTGTGTGTGTGTGTGTGTGTGTGTGTGTGTGTCTGTGTATCATCATGCCTACCAGCCAGCAGTGGCATGACCTCAGGAGCCATCTTGGAGCTGTGAGCTCAGCCGCGCTGTGTATGGAGTGTATTGACAGGAATGCAGCGTTCACCATGCAAATACTTAACACTGTCTCCACTCCTGAGCATGAAAAATACCATAGTAGGTTAAAACTGTTGCGCCTCTGTCACAGGGAGGCTGCTTGGTTTAGATTAGCAGAGGAAGGAAACAATGTCATCATCAATATAAGACAGCTAGAGTACATAATATAGTTGATAAATTCTCAGTTTGGTTTTGAGGTATGTTAGTTTGTAGGTAAATGTCGATAAGGTTTTAGCTGATTGTAAAATTACACAACAATAATGGACAATTGAATGCTGGCAGTGCACTAAAAATTGACTGGGCTGTTTCCACCAAACCCAAAAAAGATAGATTCATTACAAATGATAACAAATATGAATATTTGTGTTTGACATCTGAAAAATATGCTCATTGTTTTCTTGTTGAAACTGAGATGAAAAGATTGATACCTCTTTAAGACAGGAGACTGATAATGATCCTTTTGTCTTACACTGTTACAGAAAAGTCATCGATGTATTTCCCACCAAAGCTGAACTATTTATTTTACAGGTCAATTTATAACAATGTCTGTGTTTTCCAATGTCTAAAGCGAGCTGCCAATATCAGCTGTGACGCCAATGTGCACTGAAGTCACCAATGTTTCCAAAAGGTATTAATAGTTTGAACGTGTGTTCCATAACAACTCAGTAAACTCCATCCGGTGATGAAGATCATGGGATAAAGTTAAAAGCTTTGAATTAAGCCAGCAGGCGAACGTTGAGTGGATATTGTCCTGCCAGCTGTCATTTTCACTGAATCAGTTAATAAAATAGCAATAACTATATTTGTAAGACAATTTCTGTCCTACCTCTCCGTCACCTGTTCAAATTACTCCTGTGGCATTCTTCATTTAGACAACATTTTTAGTTTGGTTTCAATTCTTAACTTAACATCCACTTACTGGATTTCTCCCAGAGTGTTGAGACACACATTATGGACTTCATCAGCAGATATGTTTGGTTGTCTTCAGTAAGCAGGTTTCCATTAACCCTCAAATTGTGCAAATTGAAATTGCGAATATAAATTACATTAAGTGAAAACACAGCAGTTTCTTTTTAAAACCCTCCCACTCATCACAAAAAAGTTTTCACGTTCACATGAGGTGCTATTGCAGGCAATTTGAAAAAGCCCTATTTCTCAAATCTGCAATGCAAACACCACATAACTCTTCAAAAGTTGAGCGGATCATCTGGAAGTTTTGAATCCACAATTCATGAAATCGTGGACTATCACCTCCCAGAAATCCCTCATACGTGGCCGCCTACTGTCTCAACAGATGACAAAAGAACTATCTCCATGACAACGGAGCAACCCTGCTTGCTGATGAAGCCCCCAAGATGCAGCTGAAAGCACTGGAAGACATCTCTTAACTGGACCTTAAAACTGTCGAGCCTCACACTAAGAGGGTTCAAATCCTCCAGCTGGCGAGGGCCCTCCTGTGTAAGGTTTGCATGTTTTTCATAAGTCAGTGTGGGTTTTCTCTGGGTTCTCCGGCTTCCTCTCATAGTTCAAAGACATGCAGATTCATTGGTGACTCTAACTTGGCTATAGGTGTGAATGTGAGTGTAAATGGTTATCTGTCTCTATGGGTCAGCCCTGTGATAGTCTGATGACCTGTCCAAGGTGTACCCTGTGTGTCAGTGTCAGCTGGGATAGGCTCCAGATGTTGGACAATAATAACCATGTGACCATGAGAATTACTGCCAGCAGCACATAGTTCGCTCTCTCATCTCTCATGCTTTCTCTCCGGAGACAGTTCTGCTTTTGTAATGTGTGTTCCTGTGTCTTGGGTCATCAGCAGATGCATCTACTGTATGTTGAATGTAAGAAATAGATAGTTTGTTGCATCACTGGAGATAATTTCAGGATTTTTTTTTATGCAACATTATTTCATTCACATTACAATCTTTGTGTGTCTGTGTGTTTGCGTGTGTGTGTGTGTGTGCGTGTGTGTTTTGATGTGCATGATGATGCTTAAACAACACTGTCCAACGTTGTGCAGTTGTAAACATTTATTCACACATTCCACAGTACATAAAGAACAGTCTTACATCCATTTTAAATAAATATAATTATAAGTCACCAACAAAAGTTAATAAATATTAGTAAATAAATAGCTTTCAAATAAAAATCTCTTTTGATAAAGACGTTGCAGTTTCAAAATTGAGATGATAAGACGTCATCTTTACTTTGGATCTGCAAGAGAACAACAACAGTGATGTTATTAAGGCGACTCATGATCCCAGATTGATGTGTGTGATGTGCTTACTGTGACTCACTGTATTTGCCAACAGTGTTGCAGCCCAGAGAGCTCATGGAGCCTATTCTGTCCATCCGTCGACCGAAGCAGCCTGAGGACTTTCTGGATGAGTCATTGCGGACGCTCTTCAGGTTCTTGGCTGAAAGGAACTCCCTGATTGCCGCCTCATCCAGACCAGTGCTGGAATGCTGTCCATCTACTGCCTCTTCTGTGTCCAGGCTGTCCACAGCGTCCCTTGCTGCAGGGATACTCTGGTCCACATCAGGAACTGACTCCTCTAGTCTCTGGAGCAGCACCTGCAGCATCCACATACACAAGTTAGGCCAAGTGTTGCAAGAATAAACATTTATTTATTGCACTGAGGATCAAATTTTACTCTTAACCCTTTAACACCTGGAGCGACATCCCTTTTCTTGTGCTGCTTTCAGACGCCTTTCACAAGTATTTAAACCTCTGAACTCTGAGCTAGATAGTACAGTTTCTTTCAAAAACATGGTGAAAAAGTCAGTAAGTAAATTGGTAAGAAATGTTCCACGAATTGCAAGAAAGTAGTAGATTTAGAAAAGCCTGTTTTTTAAAAAGCTAGGGAAATATGCCTGGGGAAAAAATAAAAAAGCTTGGCAAAACAATATTTGTAATTTATCATAATGCATTATTATAATCATTTTAAGCACTTTTTAAAAACCTTTTCTTTTTTGTTTGTTTGTTTGTTTTGTTTCGTCATTGAGTTTTTAATTTAGAAAAAAATCTGTCATTTCCTCTGTCCTTGCCCACTGCCTTCCTCACATCTTTTTGAAAGAAATCAATGTGCTCAGGTTTTAAAGACTCAATCATTTCAGGTAACATTTTGTGATCTTTTCTTACAGTGGAGGCCCCAAATAAACATGGTCAGGCCAAATGTTCTTCAAATTAATATTGTTGAATCTCTAACTTCAGCATTAATGATTTACTACACACTCATCACACTTATTATTATTCAATTAGAGCACCAATTTCCCTTTAGCAACTACATGTCAGATTACACAGTCCCATTAAATCAAAGTTGGTCCCAGAGGTCCATACAGGAAGTTGCTTTTGCTGTTAACTTCTAACTGAAGTTAGATACTGCACATTAAATTAGACTGTTTGTATTGCTGCTGCAGATTGCCTAAAATGTTCCTTAGAAATCCAGCTTTCCAGAGCTGGGTTTCAGAATCTGTCATTGGGAAACTCACCTTTAAGATGTCAACATCAGTGTCAGTGAGGCCAGTGCTGATGGGATATGTGCTGAACAGCTGCAGGTTTAGGATGAGGAGGAAGCCGCAAAGGGGGATGGAAGACAGATGCATGTTTCTCAGAGAGTTCCTGTTGGTCGTATCAATGGATGGATGGATGTTTGGCTTCTTTGCCTGGTAGCTGTTTGGATGATGGAGTCAACAGCAGCAGCTCTTTTATACATTAGCTTGACACATGTAAGTATGCCAGGAATTGGACTGGCATTCCTGACACCTGATTCTGATAACAGGAGCTGTCGGAAATGACTCCTTTTAAAGTGTTGTCTCTTAGATATGTGCAATCGTATGACATAGCTGCTTCCATATGCTACTTTGTTTCAGAAACATACTCTTACCCCCCCCCCCCCGCCCCCGAACACGGGACATTGTTGTCAATGAGCTACGGGAAGTAGTAAACTATCAGACAGCGTTACTAAATCGAGGAGTGTACGTGATGGTGGCAGAGTAGGCTACTGGTCTGACAGATCAGCCTTCAATGACAGGAACAGAAACAGTCCTCCACTCTGCTAAAGGGTCCTTTAGAAAGATGCAAGTTTCCTATGAGCTCTCAGGGTGCTGCTCTGTGGTGGACTGACCTCTGACCTCTCTGTTGGAGAGCACTGTGGAGACTCACTTTACAGGTGTAATACCATCTGTATAACATATCAGTTGTAATTAGAAATATAAATTGCATAAACAGAAGATCTGTAATACATGTGCGCACACACGCATGCACTCTATAGACACACGCACACACAAACACACACACGCACACACACACACACACACACACACACACACACAGCTCACTCTACTCCATGTTTTTTTTCCTTAACTTTTTTCCTGCCTTTCCTTTTTTTCCCTTGTTAATTGTTTCTCTGTTGACCGTTAACAAACACATAAAGTAGATCTATAATGCAGGTAAAAAATATAGGAGACATATGAGATATTTTTGCATTTATGTATATATATATATATTATATATATATATATATATATATATATATATATATATATATATACAGTATATAATATTATATATACTATTATATATATATATATATATTATTAATGAAAACCAGTTCAGAACAATGCCAGAAAGTCCCTCTCACTCCTTTAGTCTGTGGTCCAGTATCTTATGATTGACCACATCAAATGCAGCACTGTGATCCAGCAATACCAAAACCGAAACTTTTGATGCATCACTATTTAGATGAATGTTATTTAAGACCTTGACAAATGCAGTGTCAGTCCTGTGGTATGACTGAAATCCAGATTGAAATGCATTGGAGTTATTATTTTATACCAAGAACGTGTTAAGTTGCTGGAAAACAACTTTAAATAATCTTTCCCAGAAAAGGGAGGTTTGATATGAGCCTGTAGTTATTCATTACTGAGGCATCTAGAGTGGGTTTCTTTAAAAGAGGCTTAATTACTGTGGTCTTCAGGACGCATGGAAAAAGGCCTGACTGTAGAGAAGTATTAGCTATTTTGCACATCTTGTGCTGTGCAGTTTTTTAAAGAACAGAACATTGTGCAGAACATTTTTAAAGAAGGCAAAATGTCCAGACAACAGTTAGTTGGACAGAGATTTGGAAAAAAATTTGTTAAGTTTGTGTAGTCTAGGGGGTGACATAACCATTTTTCTTGAGCTGGTGGAATAACAGACTGTTTGTCTTTTTTTGTCTGAGCAGAAAGGAGAAAAATCATTGCAGGATTTGGTTTCCTTCATAGTTCAGGAGTTAGTGATGTCAAGGGGTTTGTCAATTTGTCAATGATTAATAAAGTATGTGCATTTTTGTTGTTCTTATTGACCCTCATGGACTGTTTGGCACATTTTATGCACTTTTCATTCTTTTTTTGATCATTGTTGTGGCTGTTTTTTGTTCATTGCTGTGGCTGTGTTCAAACATATAGCCAGATTTTAGGCAAGATTGTGTCATTTTATTTAATCAGTGAATTTCCAGCTCAGCTCCTACAGTAATTCTAAAATAAACAGTGGAAACTACATTGTTACATTCATACTGTTAAGTGCAAAAAATGCACCAATGAAACACATTCAAACTGACATTTTGACCCCACAGCCATCAAAGCATTAAAACATCCATTGTATTATTTCTGGGTGTCATTCTGGGCTTTTGCCTTGGAATTTGTCATTTGTCATTTATTATTTTTCACCTGATGATGTCATTTTTGCCATATTTGGCTAATGGAGAAAATACATGCTATTTCCCCTAGGTGCACTGTCACAATCAAAGTTCCTGCTATCATTGACATATCCCATGCTGTGATAATCAAAAAAGAAATCTGCTGAGCATGTTGTATTTTGAACATCATTCATTTTATGTGGGGGTTTTTCATCTAAATACATAGTGGCAGTGACAAAAACCTGGCATTTAAAGGCTTACAATTCTGAAAATTAATACATATTTGATATTTATGATTAGCACTGATGTTGGTTAAAATATATACTCAATGAAGGTAGAAAATAATATTAGTGTATAATATTTTTTTAAAGCTTTTGGCATTCCTCCAAGAAGTTTTTTTCCCACCAGAGACAACTTTAGTCTTAATAGGGGCAATGCCTTCAGTGACATTCACAACATTACAACTAAAACTGTTTACAAAGTCGATGACAAGTCTATAAAGAAGAATCCCTTGCATTTGTGTGATTTGTATGTGATTTTTCTAATAACCTATATGATGTGAGAAGCAGCTGACCTCCAAGTATTTTCATGTTATCTGGTTCGCATAAAAAAAATGTTTGGACACCCCTACTGTAGGCTAACTGAAAGAATGACAGTGTTGCTCTCTTTGTCCTTAGATTGCTCACTTCTCCCACGCACCTGTCACACATTCAGATGTGCAGAGATTTTCGTCAGAACTAGATTTTTCACACACATCTCAGCGATATGAGTTGTATATTTTTGTAGGTCGACTGCTCTTACATCCAGGCTTTAATATTGACACAGACTCCTTGTTGTTACGTGACTGACATCTGTATTCATCTTTGTTCGACCAGATGAAGCTTTGGATCATTTAAAGTTCGTTACGCCCGATCAGAGAGATCTGCTGTCTGGAGCCCTGCAGCTGGTGGCCTTTCCAGCAGTGTGCCGTCAGTCATGTTACTCAGCTAAAACACAGTGTGTCCGGACCTAATGTCATGTAAAACTCAAAATCATTTATCATTGTCATAGTGGTGCCCAAAAAAGAAATAAATTCACTCACAGACTCAGCTGTTATGCAAAATAATTATTTTACTACAATACAGTCTATTACATGGTAATTCTATCCAACAAAAAAATAATAAATAATAAATAGGCTACACTGACAATAATTTATTATTTCATAGCTCACATATGAAAAAAGGAAATCACGCCTCTGAGTGAGAACAAAGGAGAGGAGAGAATGAAGGAACCACCCTTTTAAGTGTCTGGCAGAGCTCGGTCACTGGTGCTGATGGTTACACTGCTGTGCACTTGGAAGAAGCCCAAGTCTTCCGCGCCTGCTGACACAGCACAAACACAAACACGTCACAGAACATTAAAGCGCAGTTTGTTAAAGATTTTCAAAAGTGTAGTTGCTGCAGGTGTCCTCTCCCGCAGCTCCGGTGCAGACGCTCACCGACACCCCGGATCAGTGTGCTGCTCAGTGTCTGTCACTGTGAAAAAACTTTGAAGTGTTTTCATTTTTTTTTAAAACAATTTGCGTAATCTATATTGCTTTGTGTTCATGTTCAGTCCCTAAATATTTCCTAGAATCTGTGTGCTGCATTGTGTTTAACTCGTGTATGAAAGCTTTTAAAATAAGATTTGCATAATTAATGGCTGTAATAATAAAACGCTTAAATATGTCATTTTTTCCTATTCTGTATGCGTTATAGTAACCCTTTGAAACTGAAACATCGGCTTGATTTAGTTAAAAAACATGGGAAGAAGGCAATGAGCAATAAAAGAGGAAATGACCCAGAATTAAAGAAATCAGTAAATAATACAAGAAAATTGACTGAAAATAAGTTAGAGAGAAAGAAAGAAAGACAGGACGCTTTAAAAAATATTTTTATACTGTACCAATAATTTGCAAATACAGCACATGGAAAGTGATGTTGCTTCAGATTTCAAAGGATCAGGCTACTGGGCTATATGTGCTACGGCAGCACTGCATTGTTTCTCTTACTCTAAATTATGTGTATTTCACAAACATCTGTGAGTGTAAAAATAAATGATCGTCAGTTAAATATTGTATGTGTCCGCATCCTCAGCTTCATGTCAGGAACACAGAGTTAGAATTTTTTTTCTCTGTGATGATTTAAATATGAATAAAACAGGAGCGTTAAAGTGTTATCTGTCCGCGGCTCCTACCTTCAGCATCCCAGCCCGCTGAAGGAGCCGATCCTCTCTAACCGGACCCCGAAGCAGCTCCTCAGCCCGCCCTTCTTGTGGCGGCTCCACGAGCGCTTGGAGGTCCTCATGAGGTCTTTGAAGAGACGCACGAGGACGTTTTCTTTGGCCGCCAGAGCGGAGTTGCTGGGGTCGGAGGAGTTCCACGGCTGCTCCTCTGGAGCTCCGAACACCGACTTGTCTGTGTTTCCATCTCTGCCCGCCACCTCGAGCTCTTCCGAGGAGTAATAAGGCGCGGTGTTCATCTCCTCCTCCAACAGCTGCTTCAGACTCTGAGGGGGAATAAAGGGCAGAAAACAGACGCATCAGTGTGTGTTAAAATGAAATATCCAGAGGAGTCAACATACAATAATAGAGGCCAGAGTACCACACTCACACTGATGGCAGGAATTTGTTTCATCCCACAAACACACATTTATCAGTATGAATATAGACTTTATTGTTAAATAAAGTCATCATTGAAATGTGTCCCTTCAGTGTCTCACCAGTCAGAGGGTAAACTCACCTGTAGGTCAGACAGGGGACTAGCTGTGACCACGTTCAGCAGTACAATCAGACAGAAACAGCAAACGGAGATATTTGAGTTCATTTTCTTTTGTTTCAATTCTTTTCCTGTCAGGAGTGGCTGGCGCGCGCCTCAGTGTGTCCCTGCTCCTCTGTCTCTGTCTGGCAGTGTCCAGGTGCCTCCTTTATAGGCGACCTGATTCCCTCACCAGGCCTGGGAAAATTAACGAGGTGTGACTAATGCTCCTCCATGTGGGAGTACAGGCCAGCCTGACTGGTGGAAAAGGGGACTGGAGGTGTTCACAGGTTCAAACTCCTCTGGAAATGTCAGACTCAGTAACTCTGATCAGGACCGCACATTAATATCTGAGTTACACCAAACACAGGAATGTCAAACACAAACTTGACTGACAGAAGTCATATTAAGTAACCTATAGCCGTCCTGACAGACTTACAATGTTCCATCCTCAACAAGGTATGCAGCTTCTGATACACCTAAGTCCCAATATCACCTGAGAAACTCCTCTTTTTCATTTTTTGTTCTTTTCTTTGGTCAGGCCTCAACAGCGGTGGTCCTATCCCTAATTCATTGCCGGCATCTGTGTATGTTGACGTTCCTCCGTTGGTTGCCATGCTGTTAAACTAACCAACGTGCAGCATCATCCCACTATGTGCATTTGTTGACATCACATAAAGAGCAGACACAGACGGATACCTAAAACATGACACTTAGATGCAGACATCCTCTGACAAAGCTGCAATATGTGACATGAAAGAAAGTTACATGCTTTCTCCACTTCCTGTTTTGTTACTGAGTGTAAACAGAAGCAGTTTGTACCAGCTGCTGCTTTTCCTCTGCTGTCTCATTGATCACAGATACTCTGAAAGGGGCTAGTACGTGCACCTGCAGAGATCAGAGGAGGGGGTGAGAATTAAGACAGATTCATACTATTGTATGTGTCTGTGTCCCTATGTGCTTGTCTTGTGTTTACGCTTTACTCTCAAGCTCCGATCACGACTACCGCACCCCCACACGCCCCCACTTCCACCCCCTTCTTTGCCGTGCCACCATGCACACAGGTACCAGGAGTAAGTAATGAGCAATTAGCCCTGGCCCCTGTTTAGCTGAGCACATTGTGGAGGTGGATGGCTGCTAATTGACATTTCAGCAGCATCTCAACTGGAGGGCTATCAGAGGAAATTGACTCAGGCCTCAGGGCAGCAGTCAATGTTCCACATACTTGTATGGAAAGAATCTGAGCTCTCCTCATTCCGTCTGCTTGTCCTCTCACACACAGGCAGATGTGATACTGTCAGATAGATGTAACCAAAAATGCCAGGTTAATGTCAGGTTGAAGTGCATGGTGTTCCAGAACAGCATGAATGAACCTTTCAAAAAGGCCCAGGAAATACTCCACTGATAAGTATCCTGTAACAGATGACAAAAAAGTGATTAGTTGTGATGCTTAGTAGAAATATGAAATTATAAATCGGTGGGAAATCAAACAGTCTGATCACTCACTCCCACAGCGGCTTGACAGCATATTTCTTCTTAGTGAACTGATCCTCATTCTATGCCCGAAATTGTATGAGTCTCCTGGTCTGCTCAGGAATCCCTGTGTTGTTACAGCAGAATGTTAACATTAGTGTACATTTCATAAACCTGCTGCTTGTTGCCATCATTAGCTGGCGTAAAAATGAAAACAATTAACAACCTACTTATTACAATGCCAGCCACTAGTATTAGTTTAATTGATGTTATTATAGTGGCAGATATGATCACTTTGCAGGACAGAATTTTACCACAACCCATTCAAATATGTTGACACATTATTCCAGTGTACCATTAATCATGCTCATATAAATTACCAGCCACACTGATAATGCTGTTACATGCGGGAATGTATATAAAAGTTGCTGCTTGGTAAATTAACAAGCTTCATACATGGGACATTAAAATAATTAACATTTCTGTCAAACTTCGTAGTTTACACATTTATTTTGACATCAAGAATAGCAATTTTTCTAAAATGCTTGACATAACGATCAAATTATAGATCTGTTTGCATCTGGGTAACATTAACAGTTTCAAAGGTTTTATAACATTTTTGAATGGTTATTTTTGAAGATTTTACTTACATTTGTGCGTTTCCTTGTCTGCTGCGATCACAATGTTTCCTTGTAGTAGTTCCGTTCACAAAGCATTGTGGTTATTTGTGTCTTCCCCTCTGTTTGGAGTCTGAATTTGGAAACACTTGGTTTGGAGGGCCATTTGGAGGGCTAAAAAGAAGGGCCGAAGAAGGAAGGTGGATAAACTGCAGATCTCATTTCAGATTCTGAATGATCTTGTCATGTATTCCATTTCTGATAATATTATGTCTTCTTAATCATCCTTGAGTCTAAGTGGACCTTTTTGCTAAATTTGAAGAAATTCCTTTAAGGTGTTCTTGAGATATTGCGTCCACAAGAATGGGACAGATGGAGGATTTGACAAACAACCCAAAAATATAATGCCTCCGGCCTCAGCTATGGCCAGGGTGGAGGCAGTAAAAACTCAGTCCTTTGTAGGAACATTTACTTTTGTTCAGCATGTTGATTCTCTGTTATACGAGGGCAGGGATATTTTATCTGCTGACAATATGTTGCAAATAACTCTTTAGGTCTCTCTATATTCAGAAGAACTGAGCCATGCAGTTTGCTGATTTTCACTCATGAGCCAGTTGGTTCGACTGGCTGTCATTCAAACCTTTTAATTGTCACTCAGATGAAGAATGCAGAGTCCACCCTCTCACCGCTTCACCTCCATTAAAGGCCTTAATTACAACATGAGCACTTCATCATTTAAACGATGGAGGTTGCTGATCGGAGAGGAGAAACTGAAACACGACATATACACACTGATGTCAGCCGCTAATGTCAAACAACACAGCAGTGGTTTCCAGAGGCTCGTCTTTCAGCAGGAACTCCCCACTGACACTATTAAACTATCACTCCGTTTTCCTAAATGACTAACTTGACAGAATGTACATCATGACAATGATTAATTGTAGTTTTTTCTCCCACTACAGTAGAATTCAGAATGAACATGGTTAATGTATGCGCTTTTTAGCAACACTAGCAGCTTAGCTCAAAAGATGGAAATATCAATAGGTCCTGAAATATTTCAAGAAATACTTTATGGATTGCTATGAAATTTTGAACAGACATTTATGGTCTCCAGAAGATAACTCTTGAACTTTCCTCTAGCATCTCCAAAAGGAAGACATTTGTAGCTTTGTGTGAAATGTATCAGCAACTATTGGATGGATTGCTATGAATTTGTTGTACAGGCTAAGCAGAAACCTCTGGAGCTGAAAAATGAAGCCAATACCTAAGTGCCAGAAACTGCAGTGCCTTTAATGTCCACTTAAGGCTGGCTCCTGAACCAGCCAATTCCCATAGACGTCCACGTTAAAATGCCCAACTTTACAGCAGAAATTAGCATGTTTACAGCCTGGTACAAAAAATGGTTTTGGTCTCAATAACCAATTTCGACATTCATGACAAGTTTATGGGGCTAATATTTATGCCTCCATGCTTATGATAGCCGAGGCCAGAAGCATTATGTTTTTGAGTTGTTGATGGATTGTCTGTCCATCCATCCATACATCCACCCAGCCCATTCTTGTGAACGCGATATCTAAAGAACACCTTGAGGTAATTTCTTCAAATTTGGAATAAACGTTCACCTGAACTCAAGGATGAAGTGATTAGATTTTATGAATGCCAGAGAGCAGTAACAGAAAAAGAGAAAAAGAAAAAAAGGAAAGAGGAAGCAGAGCCAGGTTGGCAGGTCTGAACAGACTAAAAACCACCCCCGCTGGATCGGGCCAGAATCTGCCACCACCCCCTCCTCCCTGTCACACGGACGGGGATTTCAACTGAGCACAAGAAACTTGTGCTCTAGGAATATACACACTAAAGAAATTAGGGTCACCAATCAGCTATTATGGCTTAAATATAAAGGTAAGGGAGCAGTAAAGACTAACACATCTTTGGGGTCATCAGGTGGGAACCTCCATTCATCAGTGTTTCACCTAGTTGGTCTCACAACAACTCCAGCAGGCTAGTCAGTGAACTTTGGCTTCCCAAAGCCACTCCCCTAGTGCCAGCCCTCACTGCTCCTATACAGCCCAAACAGCCCTGCCACTTTCAACAGACCCAGGCTCCGTTTATGTGAGCTCCAGGTAGTGGCAGTACCAGTACCACAATTACAGATAAAAGCTAAACTGCTACAAAGATATCACAGATACAAGGCTAAGGCTAAGCTACACTAGCCACGCTAGCTAGGCTTGTTATCAGATGGCTATCGCAGCCTACAGATACCACAGGCTACCACAGATACAAAGCTAAGCTAAGCTAACACATGGCTATCCCACAGGAGGCTAAACTGAGCTAACTAAGCTAGCTAGGCTGGCTATCACATGGCTATCACAGCCCAAACAGCAATAGCACCTTCAACAGACCCAGGCTCTATTTATGCAGACTCCAGGTAGTGACTGTGCTGATGCTGCCTTCTCTAGCACATGCATCACAATTGCCAATATACTACAACTCACATTCAAGAGAGCTAAGGGAAATGAGGATGAATTGGATCAACAAACAAACTTACTTGGATGGCAGCATGGTCTCACACAAAGAGACTCAAACAGGCCACTCCCACTCCTAAATACCCTCACCCTTCCTGGATTTTCTCCTGAGAGAACTGATCTCTCCACCTGATCTCAAGGAGTTGTCTGATCAGTGGACCCTGCGGGTCTCCAGCTACCATTGTTCCTCCTAATCCAAATCCACTGACTGGATTTAATCGCCTCATCTGACATTTCCCTCACTGTCTTCCTCAAACTCTGTCCCCTTACTCCCAGTTCCCCCAGGAGAGAGATAACTGATCCAGCTACAAATCCCCTACATCCCACTTCAACTGTGTGAACCCTAGCTTTCCATCCTTTCTGCTCAGCTTCTGCCTGTAAGTCTGTGTACCTCAGTTTCTTCCTTTCATAGGCTTCTTCCACAGAGGCTTCCCAATATCTAAATCTAATGCGGCTCTCCTCCATACTCCACAGGTCCCTCCAGCTATGCTTCCTCCTCTCTACACTTTTCCCACCACTACCAGTTTTCTTCTATCCTTGGAGCCTACTGTATTCCACAGCGGTTTGCCTGGCCCAAGCCCCAAGCCTCCCCAGCCAAACTAAACATTACCTACTATCTCTGCATGCCTAAGAGCAGCCTCTGTGCCCTGAGCTGCCACTCTTGGGTTCCATTTTCTCCCCTTGGAAGGATTTGGAACCAGACTCCTAACTATTACATCCTTACTCCCGGCTAACAACAACTCTGCCCTAACCTTGGCGCACTTAAACTCCTCTGTCAAGCTCGATACTGGCAGCTGAAGTTTCCCTTTCCCATACAATGCCACACTACTTAGACACCTGGGAGTGCCTAACCACTTCCCAATATATGAGCTAACCAACCTTTCCATTCTCTCCACAACAGATACTGGGACTTCATAGATTGACAGTGGCCACAATTACCTAGGAAATAACCCAAACTGCAAACACCACAACTTCAACTTTCCTGGGACCCCTGACTGCGCTACTCCACTTAAGAAAATCCTCCCCTCTACATTCAGGAGAGAGATCATTCAGAACTGGCTAAGATCTGAGGACTCCTTAGGAACGAAGACAACCCCTGCCCTGCGCCATGCTCTTTGGATAATTTGTTTCTCCCAAACCATTTTTAGATATTTACACAAAAATTTAAGGATGTCAGGTGCACTTTTATAAACCCGGTAGGGGGACTCCAGTAGGCCCTGGGGCTGAAGAATCCTTTGCACTCCTAACCACTTCCTGAACTTCTTTCCACCTAGTTGGCCTAACATCCAACTCCTAACTTATCTCTCTTAATGGAAGCATATCAGATGGGAGACCTCCACTTCTATTTTCCTCTAAGTCTGAATAAGTCTATCTCAAATATTCTTCAACCTCTAGCCTTGTTGCCTTAAGCCCCCCCCCCCCCCCCCCCCTTCCCCCCACACCCGCCCCCACCCCACCACTCACTTAGCCCCCCCCCCCCTTTCAATTTGACACAAACATTCAACTGGACTCAACTATGAACTAATTAGTATTTCTGGTGTTTAAAGGTCAAGGACACTGTGACCACCCATCCATCTCATTCCCATGAACACAATATCTGAAGATGGTCTTGAGGAAATTTCCTCAGCTTTGGCACAGACATCCACTTGGACTCAGGAGTGAACAGGTTAGAATCCTGAGGAGGAAGATCAAAGGTCAAGGTCATGTGACCACATAAAGCATGTATTTGGCCAAAACTTTTCATACAAATTTCATACAAATGTCTAATAGGATACAATGAGTGCTGATGTTTTTTATCTGAGAGGTCAAAGGTCAACCATGACATCATGGTGTTCTGGCCTTTATTCAGTGCTATGAGTCAGGAACAGAAGGGGGGAGATTTGGTCAGATACTGAATTGTTGACACTGCACTGACTGTAGAGATCTTCTGTGCTGCTGGGTGTGTGTGTGTGTGTGTGTGTGTGTGTGTGTGAGAGAGAGAGAGAGAGGCATCCATGTTTTTATAGAAGTGTAAGTGTAAGTGCAACAAGACTGGTGCAAAAAGGCATAAAACCACGTGGTGGTCTTTCTAGTTCATATATAGTCAATTGTACGGACAACCAAATTCTCCACAGGATACGTTATAATCACTTTAGTGATCCTCTGACTTTACATCCAGCAACACTGTTTGTCTAACATTTTGATTTATGACCAACTGGCATATTATAGACATTACTTTCAGCCCTCACTGTACTGAGAATTATTTTTAATATTAGCTGGCTAACACTAAGCCACATGTTTTCAAACAAGAAATCAGATACACCACACAGATAGACACCACATTTTAGCAAAAATAAAATCAGTAAAAATGAAATAGGAAACAGTGTTTAGATTGAATTTGGGGCAAAAACAATATGACTGATACCTCAGATTCAGTCTTTCTGGGTAAAGTTTAAAGCAGTGACATAAACAGGATTTTGTGTAATCAAGAGCACCATATGACCTGAATAACTGAGAATTTGTCAGCTACACATTGATCAAACATTACTGTGCTTTCAGACACTGATCGTAGCCAAAATAATGACAATGCAAAAAGGTTCTAATATGCAAGGTCAAAGAAACAGGAGTGAATGTTCTTTGTCATATTTTCTTCCAAAAAAAAAAAGCATGAGTTAACAATTTATGAGAAAATAAAACAACACTAACTTATCATGACGTGAGGAGAGCAGGTAAACATGAACTATGACCAGTGAAAAAAAGCTGTCAGCCCAGAAGCCATGTCAGTCAGAACGACTTAATTTGAGCTCTAGCTCATGTCATCACGATTAAGGACTCTATAAGTGAGACACTGACAGTGTGTTCTTGACTAAATGTGGTTGGACAGTAAAAACTGCCACAAACACAAAAATGTAAAATCTTGTGAATCGAGTAGAGTGCATGTTCTATAATGCTCTGGTTAACAAAAAGTTCAGGGATTTGGAGCCTCTGTTTTCCTTAGAAACTGCAGCAGAGTGATGCAGATGGAATTAAAAAGTTTGATGAATTTATGTATAACATGCTGTATTGTTGATGATCACCCTCTCCTGTTTTGTTATCCTACTAAATTATTGTTACATCTTTACAGATGTCAGGTTCAGACCAATGTTGGTTTGACCATTATTCAAAACACAAGCTGCTTTCACACTACCTGATCCAGCTGTCATGCTGCCTTG
Organism: Plectropomus leopardus; assembly: GCF_008729295.1. NCBI lineage: Eukaryota > Metazoa > Chordata > Actinopteri > Perciformes > Serranidae > Plectropomus > Plectropomus leopardus. Next base: position 3,683,125 of record NC_056470.1, on the reverse strand, counting down.
ATGTTCTGTACGTGCAACATGTTCTTATCCAAAGTCATCACATGCTTACACTTTGCACATCTTAGGTATCCTTCTACTTTGCTGATTACAATCCGGGATGACACTACCATAATGTTAACACATTCACATGATGAGACTATAATGCATGTGGTTATGTGTAGACAATACAAGCACATGACAACCAACACTGGGACATCAACAAATGCATATGCTGGCACAGATGGTTAGGATTAGGGGAAGGAGGCACAGCATAAGGTGTAAAAACACATCACTTTCAGACGAGAAGTAAAAGTCCAGGGTTTTTGGACCCATTTGACCTCCCTGCCTAATGTCTTACAGGCGTCCTGACACGCCATATATTTTCCGTCATTATAGGCAGTGTTTCAACCTAATACTGTTCTGTCACGTACAATGCGCACAATGACGCAACCAGTTGTGAGCAGCCACCTTTTTCAATTGATGCCGTCCAGGCGCGTATCACGCACAACCAAAAGGTGCCTTTTGACGTCAGGATCGTATGCTGAAAGCATTGTCACTGGAAGAGAACATCATTAACCAGTACCTGTCCTAGCCCACTATGCAGTGTGTAAAAAGTATGCATCTTTTTGTTTTTGCTTTAGTATATTTGTGGCTGAAGCTGCTCTGGAGTTTATACTGTGTACACATTTCTGAGTTGTTCTGCTTTGCTGATGTTTTATCCTGCTGCTTACTAAAAGGTGAAAAGGATGAAAAAATGAAATGGATGAGTATCATGTAGTAACTATATTGTTAGAACATGATGTTTTTCATGTTTTAAAAAATATATTTTTACGGTATAAAAAGACACTTAACTGTACTGTTATAACTATATACCCTTTATCTTGTTATAACGTGAAAACATGATTTTCTTATATGCTTTATTATTATTTAGTATTTTTTGTTATTTTAAAAAAATCACAATTTTACATGAAACGTTTTACATAAAACAATATAGTGATCATGGTATAATGTGGAATGTTTCATGTTATAACAAGATAAATAGTAAATTGCTATACCAATAAAAGTTTCTTGTCATGACATGATACGTTTGTATGTCATTATAGCATGAAAACTCCTTGTTTTAACAAAATTTTCACATCATCAACTGATAGTGATCTGTTTTGATTTTCGGGCAGCAATATGCATCAGTAATAATGAGAGCTCAGTCATATCAATGTGTTTATGGGTTAGCATGAGGAAAAGGCAAGTATAGTAATGTTCCCCAACAGCATGAACTGAGGGAGACATATTATGACATGCTGCCTACATGCTCATAACAACACCAAGGATGGCAATAACTGTGGTTCTGACACATGTTCTGACACAATTTGAACCCAGCATCCGGTGCCATGTGGTGTAAGCAGGGAATGTGGCACTTGATAAATGATAGGACAGAGAGACAGTCGGTCAGTCGTGAATGCTCATCTGAGCCATCCTGTCAACACTGTCCCAGCACTTCTTCCCCTCAGCAGATTATCTTATCACCAACACAGTGCCCAATGAATCCTCCGTTGTCTGCCCTGAACCGGCTGCTCGAGTGCAACGTCATTCTACTTTTCAATGACACATTAAGAGTTTCACTGAAAAGTTTACCTTCCACCCACTGAGAGTGTGATGCATGTAAATCATTGACTTGCAATATTGTTAAACTGAAAAAGGCCAGAATGGAGATGTTTCATAAAGTACCCCTGGGCTGTGTTCCAGGACCACTCCCATTCTTGGATGGGAATTTGTTTTAGAATGTAAGCTGAATAAAACCTGTAAAATAATAAAAGGTTATTTTATTTGGCACAGGTGGCTCTTTTGTTATGATACATAACAATATAAATATCATACATCATAATCAATGTCATTGTAAATGGCAAATGGACCTGCACTTGTCAAGCCTGTTTTAGTCTTCCGACAGCTCAAAGCGTTTTTCACACTATGAGTCACATTCACACATTCACACATTGGTGGCCAAGGCTACCATACAAGGTGCCACCTGGTACTCAGTTGTTTTTTAAGACATTCACAAGCCGATGGTTAAGCCACTGGGAGAGTTTTGGGGTTCAGTAACTTGCCCAAGGTTTACATCTTGAGCCATAGCTGCCCCAATAGTGAGAGAATACTAAGGCTTTTGGGGGAGCACACACCTCTTTTTTTGTGGGAACATTGGCCCGACTGACTGTAACTTGCAAAGACACATTCATAGCTGCAAACATGTATCAACTTCTCACATTAAGCCAGCACATCTGATACATAATCAGTTATGACCTAACTCACTACAGTATGATACAATACTAATAATGACCATGAAATGTGATGGTACATATCAATAAACCAGCTTACATCAATACTAGCCTAATTTTAAACACAATCCATAATGATGAAGATATGAAAAAATGCCATTAAAAATGTCAAATACCACAACTGCAGTAATTTTAGTGTAATATCGCGACTCCAAAAGCCATCATTTGCGGCTGTCTGATACAACACCAGGCAGCATCAACTGAGAACACAGCCAGACAGAACGGTCATGGTGTTATTATACACTGCCAGACAGCCGGATGGCACAGACAGGGGGCATCATTTGAGATAATGGCCAGACGGAACCTGTCATATCCACATGATATGCCACTGGACGCCATCAGGCTGAAACACAGCTTGTAAAGTTCTTGTAACGAACGTCCCTATTGGGCAGGTAGTACATGGATTTAACAATCCCTGGACTTTCATGTGGGAGGTAAGTTTTTTTTTTTCTACACCTTACCATGTGCCTTTATTGCCTAAACCTAACCACTCATTCTTTTGTAGCAAAATCTCAACATGTGCTATTATTGATATCCTGCCATCGGTAGCGGCATCCTAGAACGTCGACAGCAGACACAGAAGAATACTTAGAGGGAATGTTGACATGGAAGTCCACTGACAAAGTGGCAATATGTGACAACTTGAGATGAGAACGTGTTGCAAGATCACACAAATCATATTTTCAGGTGAGCTTATGTCTTAAGCCCCTTTTTCAAGGCACAAAAAACACTGCTAACATCTGGCGTTTTAAATTTGATTTATTTCATTTAATTGGAAAGGTTACAATTAGCATTTATTCTCGGGTCAACTGACCGCAGGTATTTATCGGCTCCAGCTCCTTTTGACTTTCAGTGGCACTGATGGAAATACATCACCATGTGGTTGAGCTGATTTTCGTCCCTTTTCCAGCATGATGCAATGATGGGCCGCCAGTAAAATATGATGTGCTGTACCCAAGCAGTTCTCAAACATCATTCTAAGTGTAGTCAGCACAAAGTTTGAAAGGAAGGCTGAATAAGTAAAAGATTTAAAAATGAAAACATTTTCCTTCTCTGCGCTGTTGAATGTGACCCACCAAAAATAATTTTTTTAATGAGTATTCCCATGTTTAAAATATCCAAATACACATGCTTGGAAAAGGGCATTTTTGAGAAGACCCGAGCTCCCCCTGGCTCCCCTGTAGTCACACCCTGATCATAATGATGACTTTTTTTCTGTATATTATTAACCCTTTGAAACCTGGGCAAGAAAAATGTCTAGTTTAAAAGACATTAGTTTATTTATTTTAACTAATTTTCCAGTTATTTTTTGTACCTTTTACTGATATTCATTTTTGGGTCATTTTTGTCTTTCGTTACACATTGCTTCTTTTCGTGTTTTTGAAAGAAATTAAGCCAATTTGCTCACATTGCAAAGGATAAGCCACTGTTTTTATATGTGTTTTAAATATTGGATATAAGAAACAGATGAATCTTTTTAGTTTTTATTCTTACTTTCTCCTTTCTTTCTTACCCTCCTCCTGTCCACATCTTACTCATTTACACCTCCCGGTAATTATTGACCACACTGCCAAAAATAGCCATCAGAGCTTGCCTCTGTAAACAAAAGGGCGGATTCCATTTACTTGTTAACTTTTCGCTAGAGAGGAAATTTCACAACATAACGAGCTTGTGATATTTCTGGATTGCACCGACTGAGGGCCCTCCATGTAGATTTAATAATTTTCCCATGGTCATGAGGAGATCAGAGAACGGCGCAGACACTGAGGCTTGTCTCAGCTTACACTGAAGTGATATTTGGAAGGATCAGTGTAGAAATGATGACTCATGGCCTTCCTCTGTCCGCATTTGCACCTCTCCTCTTCTGTTTTGTCAGTGGATCTATTCATTTATCCCACGGAGGCTCAAGGCTCTAAAGCCCAGCATTGCCAAAGTACCAACACACAACACATTGCAGGTAATTTTTCATTTCACGTGTGGGTGGAAACCCACATTCACATGGGGTTAACATTAACAATAATTACTCCCCCTTCCCCATCCCCTCTTGCTCTAGTGTGCTTTTAACCTACAATTAGCCTTTTGCTAATTACTAGCTTACCAATTCGAATCTGCGCCATGTGATCATAATGTTCAAACTCTAGCAAAACTTCAACTGTGAGAATATAAGAAAATCACTTTAAAGGGAAAAAACTAAAAAATATAAATATATACAGATAAATCATTAATAATAATTTGAAATATAGTTTTCCCCATTCTTGAAATTGTTTTTAATAATAATTTCTAATAATTTCACCCTCTCTCTCTCTCTCTCTCTCTCTCTCTCTCTCGCTCTTTCTTTTTTAATTTTCAGTAATTTTCAGGTCATTTTCTAATTACCTATTCCTTAATTTTGCAGTTTGTTTGGCCAAGTTGGTTGTTGCCCTTTCAGCCATGTCTTTTTCTTAATAAACTTGCTTAGATATCAATGTTTAAACCCTTCTGAAAGCATTACAACAAAACTGATATTATTCCAAGTTTGAAAGGGTTAAACAGGTTCCTAACTAATTTGTGTTGTGTTCTGTATTTGTTGTATTTATTCAATTTGCAGAATTTGTATTTTAAAGTTGCACGTGTTATCAGAGTGTTGAGGGGTTTTCATTCATTCATTTTCCGTAACCCCTTGTCCTCTTAAGGGTCGCGGGGGGGCCAATTCCTACTGTCATCGGGCAGAAGGCGGGGTACCCCAGGTCGTCAAGACACATATAGACAGACAACCTTTCACACTCACAGTCACACCTAAGGGCAATTTAGAGTCACCAATCAACCAGACCTGCATGTCTTTGGACTGTTCTCCACACACACACGGGGAGAACATGCAAATTCCGCACAGGTTCAGTCCGTGGCCCCCGTTCCAACTGGGTTTCGAGGCAACAGTGCTAACCACGACGCCACCATGCTGCCCGTTGTGGGGCTTTCCTGATACAGATATCCAGGAAAAGATCACATGATTGAATTAGGGTCCAAAAACCTTAATCTATGTGCTCGTGTTACTCTACATTTTAGCATGTCATTGTACTCTCAGTCCTATTCAGTCCTGTAACCTCCCAACAGTCCTTTTAAACAGTCAACCAAACAGTTTACAGAGAATCCCAGTTGTTGGTGTTTGTGATGATACTTCAGTGTCACTGCAGTCCACCTTGCTCACGGCAAATCTACAGCAAAACACCATTTTAACCTTCATGGCGTCCATCAGTCCTGCTGTCTATTTCTGTCCTAGACTGATCCCAGACTCCCACACCATTACATCATGCCTTCCCCTTCCCGCCAGCAGTGGAAAGCATGCATATGTTGTAAATGTGACCCCTCTAATGCCACCTTCACGCAGATAAGGCTATTTTAGCACAACACGGATGGTGTCGCATATATTTAGCATTGGTACATGCTATTTTTAACACGCAGCACCTAAATAAACCAAGGAAGTGCTCTTTTAGTCACAATGCTCTGTTAGTCAGGTGTGACATTTATTTTTCACTATAAGAAACAGAGTAACACAGCAGCATAATGAAACCTATTTAATCCTGACAAGCTCCACTTCACTGGGTCACAGCTTGTTGGTGTGCACAGTTCATTCTGTAGCTGTATCCACTTTCAGGTTATTAAAATGAGTCATATTGCACTGTCAGTTAGCATCTTTATTATGGCCTCTAATTATCTGTGGGCTTCTGTTAAGTGGTGCCTTTAATAGGTGTCTGATGCTGTTCTTCTCATTCGCTGTGCCTCCAGTCCAGTGCACAGGGAATAAAGTGCCCTTAACTCATTTCACACTTTCCTTTGTGACAGTTAATTAGTGTCATTTCTTCTTTTTCTCTGTTACAGGTTCAGCTGGAGTGATTGAACTAAACTGTGTTTTGCTTTCACGTAGACTAACAAAAATGACAAAACATTGAAGCTGTAATATTCTGAGAATAAATGCAGCAAAATATACTGAATCAATACATTACAGTTTTTTTAGAGGTGTGATGGAAGTAAGGATGACTAGTGACTAGTGTTGGAGTGATTACATGTTTGACGGGTCCAGTGTACAAGTTTGACCAGTTTGATTTTAAAAAATTTACAAACATTTGTCATTATGACATGTTTCAGCCTGTTCTTATATGTTGTTAAATACCATCGCTTTGTCAGACACCCAAGCCAAAAGCCAACTTTCATGGCAGCAAGATACATCCCTTGGCAACGTCAGTTTGTAATGCATACAGAGCCTTTCATTGTGTTAATGATATGCTGCCAGACAGATGACACCTGTTGCAGCAGTATGACACACCTCTGGACAACATCAGGTTGAGACACTGCTAGTACCAACATAATATAAGGAGCTGGAAGGTCCCTACAAGGCGAGCTGAAAGGGAAGTGGATGGATCCAACTAACCCTAGACTTTCACCTGGGAGCCTGGTGTTCACTTCAGGTATGAATATAAAGCCAAACCATTACATTTTTCTGAACCTAACCACATGCTTTTCTTGAAAGGGAAGTGGATGGATCCAACTAACCCTAGACTTTCACCTGGGAGCCTAGTGTTCACTTCAGGTATGAATATAAAGCCAAACCATTACATTTTTCTGAACCTAACCACATGCTTTTCTTGAAAGGGAAGTGGATGGATCCAACTAACCCTAGACTTTCACCTGGGAGCCTAGTGTTCACTTCAGGTATGAATATAAAGCCAAACCATTACATTTTTCTGAACCTAACCACATGCTTTTCTTGAAAGGGAAGTGGATGGATCCAACTAACCCTAGACTTTCACCTGGGAGCCTAGTGTTCACTTCAGGTATGAATATAAAGCCAAACCATTACATTTTTCTGAACCTAACCACATGCTTTTCTTGAAAGGGAAGTGGATGGATCCAACTAACCCTAGACTTTCACCTGGGAGCCTAGTGTTCACTTCAGGTATGAATATAAAGCCAAACCATTACATTTTTCTGAACCTAACCACATGCTTTTCTTGAAAGGGAAGTGGATGGATCCAACTAACCCTATATATACACATATATATATGTATATTTTAAATTTATGTATTATATTTTTTATATCCTATATTTTTTATACCTTTGAGTCTCCATAGTATGAACTTTCTGAAGACAGCATCTTGTGGAGGTTCCAATGTCTCAAACCAATGTGAGAACTTTGTAATGTAAATAAAAAGGTCAACTCGACTGATGAAAAACAATGACAGACTGAAATCAGTTTAGATCCTTATTTTCATTTTTAATTCTAAGTGTTTCTCCGAAGCAGCAAAATAACATCAGACTACAGTGTGTTCCAGTGTGTAGCTCTACATATGCCTCCAGGACTTACACAGATGCAAAGAGCTGCTTACAATGTCATTAAAACCTCTTTAGCACCCCCCTACCCCCACCACTGGCCTCCCACTGCCTCCTGACAGATATCTATGGCATTACCTCAGGCTGCCAGGACCCCCACGGTCACTAATGCCCTGGCAACAACACCCAGTGAACAAACAGGATCCCAGTGTCTACATGAATAGCCATTCACACTCACAAACACCCCGCATTTATAAAGGTGAAACACTAATCTGAAGCCATTTTGAGTTTCCACATAGAAACTTGATGATGGCATAACGCCACCCACAGTCCACATGTGAATAATTATCTGCTAATTATTAAAGCACAGAGGATTTCTTATCACTTCTTTGCCATTAAACTTAACAATGTGCCAAAGATGGAACTGTGGATATTTATGTAATTGAAAGATTCATGGTTACACCTTTATACTGGATATGATTGTTGTGTTTTATAATAGTGTTTTGTAAGGAAGAGAATGAGAGAAGACCAAAACATGCAAAGTTTCAAGTTAGCCATAGCCATGTTGTCAACTGGATTATCAGCTGGCTCTCTTACAAAATCATCAAACATCTTCGCTTTTGCAGTAATTTTGGTGTAAAACGCTGACGCCAAACGCTCCCTTTCGGGGCTGATTAATACACCATTGGGCAGATACGGCTGACAACACAGCCGACCAGAATTGTTCTTAGTGTTATGTAATCGCCAGACAGCCATACAGCCTCACAGCCGCAGCACTATCATATGCCGCTGAATGGTGTCAAGTGGAAATTCTGGCAGTAACGCCACATTATAAGGAGCTCAACAGTCCCAATAGGGCAGGTGGGAGGGATGGTGGATGGGTCCAACAAACCGCAGATTTTCATGCAGGAGTTCTCTTCCCATCTGAAAATGTGTTTTTATTCACCTTAATATTTGCCCTTGTTGCCTAATCCTTTGCTTGTTCGTTTGTCAAAGTTCAGTGTTGGTTGACGTGTGCTTTTGTTGCCAAAACATAACCACACACTTTTGTAGTACAATCCCACCATGTGCTTTTGTTGACGTCCCAGTGTCAGTTCATCATCAGAACGGCAGTCATCCCAGAACAGCACATGCAGAAAGATACCTACAGCATAATACTGTAAGTAGATGCAGAAGTCCACTGACTAAATGGCAATATGTGATGACTTTGGATGAAAGTATGTTGGGATTACTTACTAGAAAAAATGAGCGACTGCCCTCAGGGGCCCCAAAAGCTTCATGCTTACTGTTTGTCAATCTTGGACCCCATCAGCTTTCAGTGTGACAACAATTAAGTCACTGGTGGCGATGGTCAGTATTTCAGGAGTTTGAGTATAGCGAGCAGATATCTGGGACAAGACAACCTTTTTCTGTGTGCTGCTCATTTTGGCTAATCTTTGTATAGTATTAGCTATGTATGTAGATACTTTTTTAAAAATATGAATCTAATATAAAGCCAACTTGTCGTCAGATGACAGCTGATGTCTTCTAAGATTGCAATTTGTCCAATGGGTTCTGCCCATCCACACGGACTGCCACTAAGACTGACTGATTCAATATTACTAGGTCTACAAAGGGACTACAAACAAAAACCATAACAATTCTGATACCAAATCGTGTTTCCTTGCCTATGAATTCTGCATACATATGCAGATACCACTTCATTGAGATTAATTATGTGTCAGCTGGCATGTGCTGCAGTTATATAATTCACACTTCCAAATCATTAACAGACAAGCCTGTTTGCATTTCGAAGTCGTCAAATATCACCACTTTTATAGTGCTTTCAGCATAAGATCCCCACCTTGTACGGTAGCTTCAGCCGCCAGTGTGTGAATGTGTGTATGAATGGTTGAATGTGACAATGTAATGTGAAAGCGCTTTGAGTGGTCAATAAGACTAGAAAAGCGCTATACAAGTACAGTCCATTTACCATTTACCATGAGTGGCATCCCGGAACGTCAACAACAAATGCAGAAGGATACCTAGAGCTTGATGTGTAAACACAGAAGTCTACTGTACATGGCAACATATGACGACTTGGGGTGAGAACGTATTAAATGGACATGATAATTGCATCAAGGTAAGTCTTGTAGGACTGTACAGACCATCTGCTATGTCAGGTTAGCAGTGGGGATCCATTTGTTAACCAAATGACTGTAACCAGAGTGCCATTCAAGCCCCACCTACCTCCTTTCATCATATGACCTCTTCACGTGTAACATTATTGATGTCTTTTGATCCCTCATCACCTTCTAAACAATATGATGTATATATAGGGTAAAATGTTTTACCAAAATCAGCACACCACAAATCACCAGGGACCAGGTAGTATTCTAGCAAAGAAAAACTGTATACTGCACAGGTGGGTTAACAGAGGCCTATTTTCTCATTGGAGCTCCACAGCAGGTTGCTGTCCTGACAGCCCAGGCAGTCCCTCCTGCAAAGATTTGGCCTGCAGAGGGCTGAACTCCTTTGGACTGACTGCACCTCCTCCATAAATTACACGACCCCAGTGTTCCTGCCCCAGGCATCATAGAGAAGTTCAAGTTAATGGTGCATTCAGGTGCTCCTCATCAACTCAGAAAACCCTCTTAAGTCAGAAACTTCTGAGTTTGTGTTTCCTCTTCAACACGGTGCACAACTGTTGCCTACATCTGCAGGTTTATGGTGAATATCTTTCCCATTTCTCTCTCACTATATGTAGAATATATATGTATGTGTGCACAATTCCAACAAACCAGATGTCGTGATGAGATAACTGACCGGCTCTCATATTTATATCTTATTCACCTGTTTGTGATGTGTTTACCATGTGACCTGCTATGGAAACACCAGGATAGGTTCGATGCAAAGTTTCTTGGTCTTTTCAGTGTAAAATATGATCAACATTTTTTTAACCAACTAAGCATTAATTGCAGAGAAGACATGCATAAGTTTTCTCAGACTGAGGTTGCCTGCAGAGAAGGAATAGTAATACAGACAGGGAAATACATCCTGAAAAAGCCTGTAACTTTGGGAAATGGCCATTTGAATAAATCAAAATATTGCAAAAAATAAATCAGAATATTGACCCCTCATGGTAGCTTTACCCTCTCTTTTCATTCTTTTACTATACAGCCTATATTCCTCGAAAAAAGGAAATGATTTACTGGACTGATCTTTGAAGCCGTTCTGCTCAAATTTGTTGACATGTTAAACAAATTACAGCTACTGTATATAGTCCAAAAAGCCAGACTTCCTAACATGGTCAAACATTTAGTAGTTATTCATTTAGCATCATTAAAATATTACTAACCCAGGAAATAAAACAAAAGGACTGAGGAGAAGGACAACAAGTGAGTCCAACAAACAAAGCATGTTCTCCCTTATCCCTGCAGCGCTGCAGTCATCACGCTGTCCCCCCTTGTGACAGTTTCATTATCAGAGCTGGTATGCAACACAAGAGTAATTTCCCCTAATGATCTCAGCCGCCTTCTACACATCAAGACAAGTAAGTGTGACTGACATGAGTGGACAGGGGGAAGGAGAGGGAGAGAGGAAGGGGGGACTGTGGAGAAAGATTATAAATATAGGAAGGAAAGAATAAAAGAGGGGAAAGCAGCAATGTATAAGACTGAACTGAAAGATACTGCCAATCTGTCAGAGAAAACGTTAACAGCAATGGTTATGGTAATTAGGGTAATAGATTTTTTTTTACGTTCACATATGATGTTGTTTAAAAGTAAGAACACTGTCTGTTGGTCTTAGGAATACTTTGCAGATTTTCAACCAGCTTTGTTTCATAACAGTGTGGGTAGTCAGTCCAACCAGAATTTCACCATGTTACAATTGCAACAATTAACGCAAATTTAGCCAATAGCACAGCCTTGCAATTTTGTCTATTTGCTGCAATTTTCCAGCAAAATTGACTATAAAGCAGTTTCACATTTTAAAAATCAGTATTTTTTATTTTCTTTATATATTTTATTATTATTTGTTTTATGCTGCTTGTTGAGCTTCTTACTACCGTGACTCATGCAAAAATACAAAAATACAAAAACATCAATATCTGGAGCCAGTGTTTGGTTTGTCTGTTCAGGGCTACTGTAGAAACATGGCATTACAACATGGTGATTTCCACAAAGGATGACCTGCTCCCTAATGTAGATATACATTCTAAGGTAGTTTTCACATGTTAGAGTGGTCCCTTGGTGCGCACCAGATGCGAGAATTATACATTGTTTCATTTTTCAGCTAGTACGGCTCGCTTTCACACACCTTTGTTTTTACTCTGGTCCAAAGGCCGCACCACTGGCGGAGCATCATATTTCCATGACTCCCGAGTCCTGACCAGACAAAGAAGTGATGAGAAGTAAGAGAAATAAATGTGCACAATTTAGCCACAACAACTACGCGTGTTGTTCCTGGGCCTGGTTGTTGCATTCGTTATCGTTTGTATGTACCACTCTTGACAAACAATACAGTCTGAAAGTGAAGCGAAGTGAACTACAGGAGCCTTTTTAGCTCAAACTTGTGGAGAACACCAGATAGTTGGGGCGCTTTGAGGTCGGGCACTTTCACACTACAAATGCACCGCACCAGAGTTTCGCTGGTAGCAGTACTGAAACCACCTCTTCAGGGAGGTCTCAGTACGGCCATTTTGGTCCACACCAGAGTGCAACCGCTGTGTGCACACTGGCCCAGACGCACTACACTCGCAATGCCTGTGTGAAAACACCCCAAGATAACAATAACTCAGCAATTCCGAGTTTCAGGTGATGATATACTAAAAAAAACAAAATTATCATAATATATTACATTTCTGCCAATGTATCCCCCTAAGCCCTACAGAGTGAACCGTTAACTGAGTGTGGTTCTCAATTTTTATTCTGTTTGTCTCAAGATTCAACTGTTTGTTTCAAGTGCACTATTAGCTTAGCTATTATCTGTATCTGTACTAGGACGAGGGCAGGGTCAAAAATGTAAGCAGGTGTTGCTTCATTTTCTAATAAAAAACTACACCGGGGGTAATGCCAACAATCAAGCATAGATCAAATGTACTCTTACCTGCACTGTGTTTACACATATGGCATTCATTTTGGCAAGATTGTGTGTTTTGTTTAATCTTGGAATGTCCAGCTCAGCTCCTACATAAGTCTAAAATACACTGTGGAAACTAATGTTACATTCAGACTGTTAAGGTCAAAAAGTGCTCCATTGAAACCCATTCAAACTGACATTTTGATCCCACAGCCATCAAAGCATAAAAACATTGTATTATTTCTGTGTGTTATTCTGGGCTTTTGACTTAGAACTTGGCATTTTGACTATTTTTAACTTGATGATGTAATTTTTACCATATTTGGCATGCTATTTCCTCTAGGTGCACTGTCACAATCAATGTTACTGCAAATCATTAACATATCCCAGACTGTCATCATAAAAAATCTACTTTGCATAAAGCACACATATTCAGTATTTATGATAAGGACTGATGTTGGCTTAAAAAAATTACTCAATGAAAGTAGAAAATCTTAGAAATATTCTAAAAGCTTGATTTTGAAATGTGCATTTTGTGTGCAAAGTGCAAAGGCAGAGTGGGTCGTCCTCTAATCGGAAGGTCAGGGATTCGATCCCCAGCTCTTCCAGGCAACATGCCGGGCAAAGTATCCTTGGGCAAGATACTGAACCCCGATTTGCTCCTGATGCTGCGTCATCGAGTGTGAGTGTGTGTGAATGATTTCTGAGTAGCAGGTGGCACCTTGTACAGTGGCCTCGGCCACTAGTGTGTGAATGTGTGTGTGAATCGGTGAATGTGACATGTAGTTTTAAAGCGCTTTGAGTGGTCAATAAGACTAGAAAAGCGCTATACAAGTATAGTCTATTTACCATAAGTGAGAGTATTTGACACTGTACAAAAAATAATAACGTATAAAAATTAATATTGCTGCCAATCATTGACATATCCCAGGCTGTGATAATCAAAAAAAATCTACTTTGCATAAAGTATACTGAAAATAATTAATTTGTTTTGTTTTTTATTTTTTTTAAAGATTATTTTTTGGCATTTTAGCCTCTATTAGATAGGACAGATCAATAGCATGAAATGGGGAAGAGAGTGGCATCATGAGAAAATCCTGGCATTTAAAAGATAAAAATTCTGAAACCTACTAAATAGTTGATATTTATGATTAGCACTGATGTCAGTGCACATTTTGCGTGCAGAGTGATACGAGTGTGTGTAATGTTAAGCAGACCCTAACGGTTAATTAAGTTTCAAAGTGAGGCCCTAAAAGTGAGAGCAGGTAATCACCGTTATGCGACTGATGATTTGCGGAAAACAGTTCTGCTTATGATCTGACTTGTGAAGGGGATAAAACAAAGAAGCTGAAAATAAAAAAAAAATAAAGAGTGATATCAGAGGGACTCATCAGGAACAGATGGTAGGGGGGTAGCATACCAGTAACGCATCTGAACTCTGGCACTTCACTCCATCAGGTCTGACTCACTAACCAGCACTCATTAGGTCACTTCTGGCTGTAATTATAAAACATAGAAATGACATAATTGGATCAGATTTCTTGTTTTACTACTCTACAGCCCATTCTATTTATTATAGTTTACCGTGCCCCCGGCCCATACTCTGAATTTTTAATTTAATCTGAATTCTCTGAGTTTATATCAAGTTTATTAAATCAGACAAAGTAATTATCGTAGGGGATTTTAACATTCTCATTGATTTTAATATTGATAGCTTTAGTGCTGCATTCTCCACACTTTTGAATTCAATTGGCTTCAGTCAGTGTTTTCACAGACCCACCCACGGCTACTACCACACCCTTGATCTTGTCCTTGCATATGGCATCAGACCATTATTTAATAACTTTCGATTTTTCATTACTCGATTACACGCCTCTCAGCAAGAGTTACTATTCTGGATTTCTGTCTGAAGGTGCAGTAGCTAAATTTAAGGAATTGATTCCCTCTGCATTAACCTCATAACCATGTCTCACAGTGACTGAGAATGCTGTTACTAATTTAAGCCATTCTCAAATTGATTGTCCCATTGATAGTGGTACTGGCTCACTGCAATCAGTTCTTGACTCCGTTGTACCTCTCAAGAAGAAAATAATGAAACAAAGAGAATTAGCTCCATGGTTTAACCCCCAGATCCTCAAATTGACAAACATCATGAAAATTTTAAAGAAACTGGTGTTCAACCAACCTGGAAGAGTCCTGTTTAGTCTGGCAGGACAATCTTAAAACATATAGAAAGGCCCTCCACCATGCCAGAGCAAACTATTGCTCATCATTAATTGAGGAAAATAAAAACAATCCCCGGTTTCCTTTCAACACCATAGCTAGGCTGACTCAGAGTCAGGAGCCTTGTATTCCTTTGGCCCTTAGCAGTGATGATAGTTTCTTTAATGATGAAATTATAATTATTAGAGATAAAAATCCATCACCTCTTGCCCTTAACCACCCTTAATTGACCTTCACCGACTCTTACTTTGATTTCTGCATCCAAGCCATCAACATGCCTTTTAGACCCCATCACAACTAGGCTACTAAGTTTTAGTAACGGGCTATGTATCACAGTCCTTTAAAGTAGCTGTCATTAAACCCCTTCTAAAGCACCCCACTCTCAATACAGAGGTTTTAGCTAACTATAGACCAATATTTAATCCCCCCTTTATTTCTAAAATCCTTGAGAAAGTGGTTGCTAATCAACTTTGTGACTTTCTCCAAGATAACAATTTATTCAAGGACTTTCAGTCAGGTTTCACAGTTCATCACAGTTACAGAGGCACTAGTAAACATTTCTAATTACATATTGATTGCATCTGATAAAGGTCTGATCTCTGTTTTAATCCCATTAGATCTCAGTGCCACATTTGACACCATTGACCATCAAATCTTACTGCACAGAATGGAACACTTAATTGGCCTTAAAGGAATGGCACTAAGGTGGTTTAAATAATACTTATCGGATAGTTCCCAGTTTGTTCACATCAATGATCAATGCTCCATGCATACTAAGGTCTGCTTCGGAGTGCCACAAGGTTCCGTGCTAGAACCAGTCCTTTTTTCTTTATATATGCTTCCCCAAGGCAACATAATTAGAAATCACTCTGTAAATTTCCATTACTATGCTGATGATACGCAACTGTATCTATCTATGAAATCAGATGAAACTGACTTGACTTGATCAGCTATCTAGACTTCAAACATGTCTTAAGGACATAAAAGTGTGGATGAGCCATAATTTCTTGATGTTAAATTCATACAAAACTGAAGCTATTGTTATTGGCCCCAGTCACCTCGGAAACTCCTTTTCTACAGATATAATTTCTCTAGATGGCATTATCTTGGCCTCTAGCACAACTGTAAGGAACCTCAGAGTTCTATTCGATTAAGATCTATCTTTTGCCTCCCATATAAAACAAACCTCTAGGACTGCCTTCTTTCGATTGCGTAACATTGCATAAATTAGACATATCCCGTCCCAAACAGACGCCGAAAAATTTGTAAACGCATTTGTTACTTCAAGGCTGGCTTACTGTAACTCTACTGTAAATCTTCTAGGTCTCTCCAACTGGTGCAGAACACTGCTGCACGTGTTTTAATGGGAACCAAGAAAAGCGATCATATTTTTCCTGTTTTAGCTTCCTTGCACTGGCTCCCTGTAAAGTCCAGAATTTAATATAAAATCCTCCTTCTTACTTACAAAGCTCTAAATGATCAGACTCCAACCTGTCTGTCACAGCTCATAGTTCCCTACCAGCCCTTTCTGTCAGGGAGGCAGACACCATTTCCACTTTTGAGGGTAGACCTAAAACCTTCCTCTTTGATAAAGCTTATAATTAGGGCTGGCTCAGGTTGCCTGGACCAGCCCCTAGTTAGGCTGACATAGGTTTAATCTGCCGGGGGACTTCCTATGATACACTGAGCTCCTTTTTCCTTCTCTTGCTCCCTCAATCTGCAAATGCTCATGTCTGTTTACTTCAATCATGCTAACTCTGTTGCCGCTCCGGAGCATTCCTTCTTCCTTGTTTACTAGTTTTTCTGGATCCTGGCTGCAATCTTGGCTGCACCTGATTGCTGTGATTGCTATGCTGGTGCTGTGACCTTGCCTTTGGCCGTGCTTGTGCTGTGGCTGCACTGATACTATACCCCCGTCTCGCCTTAATTCTAGTCTTAGTTTTGCTGTTGCTGGTGTTCTGTCTGAAACTACGCCTGTGTTCTGGGTCCTGGTTGCGCAAATGCTGTGAACCTGCTTGATGCGACCTTCTACTGCCATTATTATGAGTCACGCCTCCACTATCAATATACGCATGGGACTCTTATCAACACCCACAATATTATCATAGAGTGAATTTAGTAATTTTACAACTATCATTATTGTAATATGACATGCCATTATTGCTGTGCATCACTTCCCACATTTCAGGGGTTCTTTTTGGGGAGTTTTTCCTGAGGCGATGTGAGGGTCTAAGGGCAGAGGGATGTTGTATGCTGTAAAACCCTCTGAGGAAAAACCATGATTTGTGATAATGGGCTTTATAAATAAAATAATAAATACAGCAGCAGCCTGGAGACAGTTATTTGTCATCACTGCTGACAGATTGTCCACAATTACACATAGTACACTAATGTTTCCTCTACTTGTATCTAGCTAATGTAGCATAATGACAGAGACTTGTGTTTGACCTCTACATGCTTCTACTCAGCCATTGTTAAATGAGCCCACAGGTTAAAGGTGAGGCTTTGTTACTGGCTGGATGAAACAGAGGTAAATGACAGCATGGAATTCACTGAGCCCTGCTTCCAAGAGAAGAGCCTCTTGTCGATGTCATCATCTCTCCATGCGATGTTTGAAGCTTTTGGGTCAGTTACAGCAGCTGGAAGAGAAAGTGCCATAAATGCATCCTTCAGGCTCAGTGCTGCTGACGAGATAAATCGTTTGGATTTGTGATAATCAAAGTTGCAGTCCTGCATCAAGAACACAAAGCATCCCCTGCTGCCTTTGTGAGATATTGTGTATTTGGCATGATCAGTAACATGGACCTGGACCTGCACTGTCTGGCACTTTTCTAGTCTTTTGACCTCTCAAAGCACTTTCACACAACGACCACTACACATATTCACCCATTTACATACATAGTAACACATTGGTGGCTGAGGCCTCCATACAAGGTGTCACCTGCTACTCTCTTAACCAGGGCTCTCAAACCAATTTTTTTAACCATAAAAGCATTTTTGAAATGCTAAAGAATGGAATTGTAAACATGCAATGAAAAAAATGTGATTAACTAATGAAATTTAGTGATGAATCACGATTTTATTGCATGTTTACATTTCCATTATTTATTAGCATTTGTTGACTGATGTTGGTTGGTCTGTAGTAGGTTTCCACCCATGAAGCAGTGCTGCAGTTTTATTTAGTTTCATCATCGGGTCTGTGGTGATTCACACACTCTAAAACATCGCTATGAAGGCACTGGTGATGCGGTTGTCCGCTGACACCAGTGTGATTAGCTGCAGCTGT
Source organism: Plectropomus leopardus (assembly GCF_008729295.1). NCBI lineage: Eukaryota > Metazoa > Chordata > Actinopteri > Perciformes > Serranidae > Plectropomus > Plectropomus leopardus. Next base: position 3,664,942 of record NC_056470.1, on the reverse strand, counting down.
GTGCTCAGCTTGTAGGTGGGAGCAATTTTCAGACTGTTTAGGGAACCCAATATGCAGAAATACTCAAATGCAATCGGCCAAAATAACACATTTATACTGCATACAAAAAAAGGCTTGTTTTTTGCCATAAACCGCATGTGAATAGCATGAAGTGGGCATTTCGGTAGTTGGGGAGACTCATGGGTACCCAGAGAACCCACTTTCAATCAGACATCGGAAGGTCAGAGGTGAAGGGACCCCTGTGAAATGGCCATGCTGTTTTTCCATTGCCAAAATCTAGCCTTACTTTGGGTTACTCATTCTTTTGCCCCCTTTCTGACAAACTAGCATGAAATGATTGGTATCACTGGTTCCTTGAGTCTTCTACTTTTATATGATATGCTGACAGCCCAATTTTTAACATTCATACACAATCATACACTGACAGACAGCCATCGGCAGCAGCTTGGTGTTCAGTATCTCACTCAAGGATACTTTGACCTGTTGAATGGAGGAGTCTGGGATCAAACTGCCAACCCTCTGATTACTGAACGACCCGCTCTACCACCTGGAATTAGGTAGGTTTTCTTTGAGGGTGTGACCCATGGGTGTCATTTCTCTGGGGAATGTGGGGGCATGCCCCCCACACTTTTCAATCTGCTGTCAGTACATACCACTGTCCAACACGGCCATCAAACTAGAGGCCAAAAAGTCTGCAGCCATGCTACTGCTGCTATATTTACTGCAAAGAAAGCAAGGTACAGCACTGATTGAAATGATGAAAGTTCAGCTCCACAGGTTTTTTTTCTGTTGCTGAAACATTTCCAGGCCAAATTCTTTTTTTTACACCTCTGCAGTGGTTGTGTCAGAACTGATCAGTGCTGAGCTGCACCTGAGCTGTTCAGGGTATCTTTTGGTTTCAGCTCTGTCAACAGCCTTTCATAAGATTCACAGGGCTGTAATCAGTTACTGACTGGGTCCACAGAGCTCAGTAAATAATATATGAAATATCAAGCCCTGAGGAAAAAAAAAAGTTAATTTAACTTGAGTTTTGTTGTCACATTATGGCAAAGTGGTCAGTAGTTTTGGGGGTAAATGTTACAGAAGACATTTTGACTTCATAATAGGAAAAGTACAGGTGTAAAAAATTAAATGAATGATGGCTGGATTCCACTTAGCTCCGCCAGTTCAGGGTCCTGGTCTTGTTTTTTTGCTAGCTCACTGTCTCTGTTATGGTTTACTGGGACACCTGAACTAAAGGGATCTGTCATTATACTGTTAGTAACAATATTACTTTATCCAATAATGAATAGTGTAAAAAATTACCTACTAAAAAAAAATCTGTAATAATATTACTCTTACCCCCAAAACAAATGGATCGTCATTCATCCGAGTGTCAGCTGAGTTGGGATGCGACCTGAGTGACTTCTTCTCGCATGCCGAGTTTGGGCTGATGTTGGGCCTGGTTATTTTGTGGGCGAAGTCTTCCTTTATAACCATAACAGCATACATTGTAGATTCTAACATCTTAGAATAACAACAGTAAAATCACATATGCCTTTCTCTGTCATTATTTTCATAGTTATCTGCTGTTATTGGTTATTTTATCATTTACTAACACAATTCCTACTCTTATTATTACTATCTATTTGACTGGTCACTTAAATGCGCTGTCATCTGTCAGATGCTGCAGCTGTTGCAGCTTCTGTCAGCTGTTAACAAGCTGTCATCTATAAATGTAGTCGATGTGACACGTTTTCTGCTGTACAGAGGATTGTGGGTCAGAATAACCCCAAAAGCATGCTGGCTTCCATACTGCAAAATGCTACCAGATTCAGTATTTTTGGCATTCTGCTTTGGTATAGTATATCAGTGCACTGCTATTAAATCTATTTCTGGCACATTCAATAGTATGGTAGTAAGGGTACCATAAACAGCACACTGTGCCCTTTCAGTGTACTTTACTTTGTCACTTTTCCATTGTTAACACTGTTAGTATGTGAACACTTAGTTATCAGTTGCAGTGAAGATGGCAGCTAACAACTATTTTCATTATTAATCTCCTGATTAAGTTTTTCTATTCATCAGCTATTATACTGACAAAATATCTGCTGATTAGTTTTCTTTACATCAAAAGATCACTTAATCAAGGAGTCATTTGTACAGCCTCGTCCCTGTCTTTTTTTTTAAATCAAAAAACACTCAGACACACTTTGTTTGCTTGACAAAACATAAAGACCTTTATTTAAATAATCATAAAGGCACAAGACAGAGGTCTCTCTGCTTTTTTGTTCCACCACTGCAGCGTTTTTTCCCTGTGCCACTTCCCTTCATTTGTGAAAGCTACAAATTCCTGAACAAGCACAGAGCACTGCCTAAATCTCCTCACAGGTCACATGAAATTCAAAGTATTTGGCAAATAGTCCCTCAGGTCTGGCTTCACAGTAGGACATGAACTGTCACTGTTTCTCTTAATCTCATATTGTGCACACCACCTGCCATGCCATATGTATTTAAAATGGACTGGAAACATAATAATGGTTTTAAAACAACAAGGGAGCAATGCCTTGACTGTAAACAATATTATACATTTAGAACATCAATTACATGAGAGTGAAACGTTAACAGCACAGGCAGTAAATCATAAAAAGAAAATTGTATAAAAATAATCTCATAAATAAAACATAAAGCGGAGACAAGAAACAAATAAAGGAATGTTTGATGTACCATGTGCAATCATGGTTGCTGACAGTCCATCAACCTGACAAACAGTGGACTTCATGTCCATCAGTGAAGGTACATTTCCCTTTAACTTGTCTTTGCTCACATTTTCAGTCCCTTTTAGGGAAATAAAACCATGTACGAGGACCAGAAACGTTCTATACTGCTGAACGTCTAATAGCAGAGGACTAACATGAAATATTTACACATTAGTTTAACTAAAACAGAATTTTTGCAGTTCAAAAATTCCCCTACGACATGACAAACTGTTGGTCTACATCAGCCGAGCCTGTCAAACATTCAGTCCTGTTAGAACCAACTGAATGACAGTGAAAATAATGTAACATATCATGAGTGCAAAACTAAAAGCTAATGCACTGTATAGTCTGACAGGTTGATCTAACCTTAAATAATCTTGGAAACTGATTGCCTGGAATATGAAAGTAAATATAACTTAAACTAACTATTAATCTTAAGTAATCTTATGTTTACTTAACATCTATTTGTTAGATTTACTTTAAATTTAGCTGTATTTATTTAAAGTCAGTCTGACTTAACGTGTTCATCTCAGTGAGGATTTTGCTAATGAGTGTGGAGATCTGCGAGTTCTGTTTTCTTAACATGTTGAAGAAAATACAAATATTACTAGATAGATATACAGCACAACAAACTTGGTTTACTGAAGTTTATAAAACTAGAAAGACTGATTTAATAACAATTAGATATCAAGTACACGTAAGTTAAGATTATTATATTTACTTACATTTTTCAAGGCAATTTCTTTCCTAGACTTTTTTTTTAACTTGTCAGATTTACCAGTGTGTATTTACTGTGGTTACAGTGGTTACAAATGTTACTGTATGTCCAACTTGGAATGACGTGGAAAGGTCACTAAGATAACTTTTCAAAGAACCACTGAGGTTTAGTTCAGCTGCAGGCTGTGACTGCATGTTGGCCTGCTTTAGTGCATATATTCCAGTTAGTTACACAGAAAATTAAAATGTACAGACATCAGTCCAAAATAAAAGTGCTAAAGTGACAATGATGATAAAGCATAATCATAAGGTCAAAAAACAAAAATATTCTGTTCATACAGGTAGCAAGGAAACCTTTGCAGGTGATGTTTCACTCAGGTAGTTTTCTTTCACATTTTAACAATTTAAACAAATTCAGAATGAAATGTCTTAATTAATACAGATGCATCTAAGATTTTTCTATTTGTTGTGTCGCAACTCAGATGCATCTTTAGATTTCTTCTCAGGAGGTTCATGGTAAGCATTTGTTCTGCAGTTTGCTAGCTTTCTCCATTTTGTGTTAGCAAAGAGAAAAGCTGACAGGACATCAGGACATCCACTGTGTGAGACCACAGTGTGTGAGCACAGCGGGCAATTAAAACAAAATTTTGAATATGAACTGTTATAATTACACACTTAATATCTAATCCGTAAAGCATCCGCCCTGCCAGCCTCATTTGCAGTAAAGTGAATTTACAGAAACTGTAATAGTGAAGTGAAGATTTCAGAGTGAAGCCAACTCACAGCTGTGGTCAAAAGTTTACACACGCTTGTAAAGAAAATGTATGTCATAGCAGTCAAATCATTTCTCCAATTTTTCAACAATGGGATGATTAGTGCACATACTATGTTGTTTTGCTGACAGTGGAACTGGTGCTTTACAGAAACTGAAAGGAAAATGGAAATTCTTCAGGAAAACATTAGGTCATCAGCTAGGAGGACTTGAACGGAGTAGAGCGTTCCAGCAGCATAATGAGCACAAAAACACATCAAAAATGGTAATGGACTGGCTAAATCAGGCTAGGATACAGGGATTGGAATGACTGTCCCAAAGTCCTGACTTAAACTCCATCCAGAACATGGATGGCAACCAAAAGCACCTAGCTGAGATGAAAAAGCCTAGGGGGCATCTGAGCAGATATTAGCATTACTGAATGTATGTTTCTTACCCAGCAGATATAGTGACATTTTTTAGGAGACCTATGATAAATTCATAAAAGACCCAAAATTGATGAATGTTTTGTGATAAAGCAGTATGTGCTCTTATCTTCCCATAAGAAAAATTAAGAGAAATTACTCGAAACTCAGAACTGTCCTGACATACATGTTCTTTACAAGTGTATGTGAATTTTAGACCACAACTGTGCAGCGACCTGTACAGCTGCACTCGTCTCGTCCAAACTTACAGCCATTTGTAGCTGTTTTTCTGTCGCAAATTTTTCATGGATGAAATCAGGTAGCTCGCTAACTATAACTGAGGCTAGGACTCCTTCATTCTAAATTCTTCCTACAAAGCTGTAATTTGTCATCTGTGTCTCCAACCAGCAGAGACAGTGGTCACTGAGCTCAGCACCAGGCCTGTTTAAATCACTGAATACATCTTTCCAGCTGGCGTCATGTTTTCTCTGGATGAGCTAAGGGATAAAAAACATGGATAATTATTTTAACAACTGATAAAAGCTACATTAGTGTTTTTCTTCGGAAAAAAGCCGTGGCAGGGCACTGAGGAGGCTTTTTTTAATGATGTGCTGCATGTGGGTTTTGTTTCTTTGACAATGATATCTACACATCAACATTAGCTAGTAAGCTCATGTGTCACTACGTTAACAGAGGGCTGATTATACAGTGAACAACAAGCTTACGATGACAGTAATGAAAGCACAACACACACCAGCAACACCCAGTGTCCACCGAACCAATCTGGTCCTACAGTCTCTGCTTACATTTAGTGATGTTAGAAAAAGTCAAATTATTGTGTTAGTCCGACTAAAACTGGACTTTTAAAATACATGTGAAAATTTTAGTTCGACTGAAACTGAATTTCTCAGAGTCTGACTAACACAATGAGATAATGCAGTTGGGGGTCAAATTACTTTTTCATGTATACGCCTCAACTGGACCTGAATTGGCCTAGGCGGTCTGCACATGCTCCATAGTCCACACGCCAAGCTTTAACCCGGAAGTCAAACAGCATAAATTCATAGAAGACAGCTAGAAAAAAAAAACAAAGAGAAAGAAGAAGGAAAGAAAACAAAACAAGATTAAGGTACCAGGTAAAGTATAGAGTATGTAGGAAATGTGCAGGGATGAATACTGTTCGATATGCAACCTGTTTGTCGCTTGATAACTTGTTTGGAATGTGAGGTCATAGGTCAACCAGATGGTCCAAAAAGAGTCGGAAATACTTCTATCAATAAATGGATTCTCCCCCACTCCTCTGAGTGCACAGCAATTAATTCTCAGCTTTTAGTATGGATAGTGTGGGAAATATTTGTGAAAAGTAAAACCTTTTCTGTGCAGATCAACATGATAAGGTCAAATATGGTTGTGCTGCAGGACACCCAGTGCCTGTTTTTTGTCCTGCCAGCGAAGCTCGGCTGGAGGACGGCTGACAATCCATGTGAGACTTGAGTGAAATGAGAGCAAGCGGCTTGACTTACTGGAAAACCATGTTCCCTACTGTACCACAGATAGAGTGTGCATGCTGTTAGGAATGGACAGAGACAAAGGCTCAGGACAAGGCTGAACAGAGTCCAGATCACAGGGACAGCAAAATGTCCAGAGTCGGGTCAAATAGTGATGCAGTGCTGTCGCAGTTTGGCCACAAGGAACTCGTGGGTTAAATTATGTCTTGTGATTATTCCAACAATCTGAAAGAGACAGCAGACAATAAACAGGAGTTTAGCCAGACACAACAAAAACCACAACCATAATTTCTCTCCTATGTCCAGATCCAACATTGATTTATTCCTTTCCCACCAAAATTTGCGCGGCAGGTTTCTCAAACACAGGAAAACCCACTAAATAAAGGCGATAAACTGCATTCCCACTTCCGGAGGTGATAAAATCTGTGACTACTGCATGTCATTTGACCTGAGTGTGAATGACAATCGTACGTGTTTCTGTTGCATTAAAAAGACAAATGGCAGTGCATGTAGATGCAGCAGCCTGTAGCTCCTCAAATCCTTACAAGTTTTTTGCTATATTTTGCTATATTTTTCAATTTTTCAACTCCATTGCCCCTTCTGCTGAAGCACAACTTTTCTACGATAGAGAAGTACTTATCATTATTATTGTATTATTATTAATATTTATTACTCATTAATATCAGGGAAGTTGTGTGAGGTTTGGACTGAATGCAGCAGACTCCGAGAGGATCCCCATCAATGGCATACGCCAAGCGGCCAGTCAGACCAGAGGGGAGAAATGAAACCGAAAAGCGATGGACGAAGAGAAGGAGGAGAGCTAGCATCAGGATTAGGCTAACCCGGCTTGGACCGAGAGCTGTACCTCTTCCAAACCTTCTTCTGGCTAATGTCCAGTCGCAGGATAATAAAGTGGATGAGATGTGATTGAGGCTCACTAAGCAGCAGGAAATCAGAGACTGCTCTGCACACATCTTCACAGAGACATGGTTGACATGGTTAACCCCCAATATCCTGGATCAAGCTGTTGCACTCGATGGGTGGACCTTGTTGGGAGCCATAAGGACACAAGACTCTGATACAAATTAAAAAAATGCACTGCAGGAATTGAATGATGCCATCAGCAGCAACAAACCAGATGAAATTTTCATAGTAGCTGCTGATTTTAATGAACTCATCCTTCAACTCCAAAGATGTAGCAGGATCAAGAACAAATTAAATTTTGTTCTTTAAAGTTTGTTTAAAAAAAGCCTAATAAATCTACCTTCTACCTTCTACCTTCTAAACGTAAGCAGTGGTTAGCAGGTTTTTTGTGCAGTGGGAATGAGGCTTTACAGAACTTATCAGTGTGTAAAAACCCACAGTGGGTGAACTAAACCCTCAAACATTTTGGAACAGAACTCTTTGGGATGACTACTTACTTCTCCAACAGCGTTAACCACTGGTAAGTGTCGCAGGCCCATGGTCCTGAACAGGTTGAACACCTGGGAGATGTGGGTGTTGGGTGATACGGTGTAGGGGCTTGGGTTCATGTAGGGGGTGACATCCTGGGAACACAAGAACATCATCCTTTACTGACACAATTTTTAATTTAATATCAAAAAAATCTTATTCAAATGAAACTGAAAAGTTTTATTCCAATCTGAATGTTCTCTTCTGACTATGTGTTTAACTGGTCGTACCACTATCATGCGGGGGTTGAGCAGGGCAAGGTCCAAGTCATGGATGTCAGGGTAACGTGGGTAATCTTCAGTCATCTCTGCGTAGGACAGCCTGGGCTGAGTGGCACTCTGGATTGATACAGAAAAATTGGTTACAAAAATACATGTGTGTGTATCTGTCTGAATGAATGAATGAATTAATAAATATTTTATTTATGTGTCCGATTGTCCCGCATGGGATTATTCAGACACATTAACTGTAATACAGTAAATATGTGTGTGTGTGTGTGTGTGTGTGTGTGTGTGTGTGTGTGTGTGTGTGTGTGTTTGTGTGTGCGTATGTGTGTGTGTGTGTGACTGACCGACTGGTTTTCAGCGTAGCAGACCCCTCTGATGAGCAGGTTGACCAGCTGGGAGCGCAGGATGAGGCCGTGGAAGGTGAGTGGTCTGAAGCGCTCTTCCATGGTCCACTCCTCACTGGGAGACTGATCTGGGTACAGGTTGGGGTAGGGAGCGTGCCTGCATGTGGACAGCAACAACACAACGAACACAGGAAACCTGTGTCAGTACGATGACTCTGACAGAAGCCAGATGCTTCAAGCACGCTGTCATGTTTGAAAAGTCTCTGACAAAACAACAACCATATTCAGCTTAGTATATATTTACTTTTTAAATTTACAACTCCAAAAAATTTGGGACACTCACATGTAAAACATAAATAAAAACAGATTGCAATTATTTACAAATTCTTTTTGACCTAATCAATTGAATACAGTCCAAAAACAAGATATTTAAAGTTAAATATAAATATTAAATTTCAACCTGCAACACATTCCAAAGCAGTTGGGACAAGACAAACAAAAGACTAGAAAAGTTGCAGAATCAAAAACTCCTGTTTGGAACCTTACACAGGTAAACACGGTACCTGGTTACAGATACCACATTGTGTCCTCTGGCTAAGGAGGACACAATGGACCATCTAAAGTGTGCTGCTGTCTGAAGAGTCCACATTTCAAACTGTTTTTGGACACCATGGATGTCTTATCCTCCCACCAAAAGAGAAAAAAGGACCATCCTGACTGTTACCAGCTATAAGTTCAAAGCATCTGTGATGGTAAAGGGAAGAGGTGTCAGTGCCCATGACATCATTGGTAACTTGCACATTATAAAATTTAGATTAAAAACCGGGAATACTGCCACGCAGTTGTACGCCTCCATGCACCGGTCAAGTTGCACTTACAGTTTACATCCATGTCTGTGAAAACATGGACGCTTTACTCACAGAAGATCTCTACAATCAGCACAGTTTAAAGATCAGTGTCACCTACTCTCTGACCAAATATCTCCCCTTCTGTTCCTGAAATATGAAGCTGAGTAATGGACAGAAAAGTGTTTTTGCAGAACGCAATGATGTCACAATTGACCTTTTGGATATAAAATGTCAGAACTTTATCATTATATCCTTTTAGATATTTGTGTAAATTTTTGAGCATGCGACTTTTGGCCAAAAACATGTTTTATGAGGGAAATTCCCTCTCGGAGTTCTACAGATATTGTGTTCACGAGAATGCAACAGATGCAAGGTCACAGTAACCTTGACCTTTGAACACCAAAAATCTAATCAGCTCATCATCGAGTCTTGAAGCAGTTCCCTCATGGTGTTCTTGGGATATTGCTTTCACAAAAACGAGAAGAATGCAAGATCTGCAGTATATATGTATGTATGCATGGGCAACCTGAAAACATAATGCCTAAAAATGAAGTTTTTCAGTTGAACATTAAATATCTTAACATTATACCATATTCAGTTGGATATATATCAAAAGGGATTAGAAAATTATTGGATTCTTTTTTATTCATGTTACACACTGCGTCCCACGTCCAAACTTATTGGAAATGAGGCTGTATTATAGAACAGTGCTCATAATGATCACAACTGCAATGATAAACTTCATTTAGGTTTGGTTCATACATGACATATGGAAAAACTGTCAAACTACAGTCATTGTATGTTTTGTTACTTTATTTCCATGATCCTTTGCTTTGTGGTAAACTGTCTCCTTCCAGCCAGCTACCTGAGGCTGCCACTGCATGCACACTGAAATCATGACAATGTAGTCTCCTCAAACCTGACCACAAACTGCCAAAAAGGAGCCAAAAAGATGCAGTGGTAAAACCTGACGTTCCCCAGGCAGGCCCTGAGCCGTCGACAAACAGACAACGACAAACAGTCATGGCTGCTGGTGATGGAGACAGAAAACAAACGTGCACAGGGAAACTGTGATGTGCACTGTGACTAAAGCCACCCTCATGTGGCATAATGAAACAGCACATTATTTTTAAAAGGATTCATGTAATAAATATACAAATGACAATTAGATGATAATCTAAAAAGGCAATTTCCCCATTGTGATCATTAAAGTATTTCTGATTCTGATTCTGATACATCTTCATCAGAAATAAAGAAAAAGAAAAAAAAATTTTCTAATAACCATCTGCTCAGACTGATCATTTGTGATCACTATAAGTGCTAGTTTATACATTTTTGTGCTGTTTTCAACATATCAGAAAAAAACTTAAAGTAAAATGCAATGCACATTCTTATATTTGCTTTTTATTTGTGCAATACTTAACGGACAACTGAATGAAAAACATTTAATAAAAATTCTTTAGCATCTTAACTTTAATAAGTGAATTGTTTTTTAGAGATCTCTGTTGCTCTCTGCTGGACAACATGAAAACACCTCCTCACTGTGCTTTCCCTTGGGATTTGATGAAAATGTATCACAAAAAAGAATGTCACTACGAAAAACACTTTCATCATTATAAAAGATAAAAAGTTAATCAATGTCCTTTTCATAGCAAGGTTATAGCTGTAAATGTACAAGTTAAATAAAAAATGGTCCCGTTACTACGGGCAATGCCAGAAATTTAGTTATTGCTTTTTTTGTTTCCTTGCTTTGGCTTTGTTTGTTTTTTTATTGTTTGTTTCTCTTTCTGTTTTGTTTTTAACTTTAGCTTAATATATTATTATTATTATTGTTGTTGTTGTTGTTGTTGTTGTTGTTGTTGTTGTTACTGTTTTTTCATACTTGTATATTTCTTGTGCTCTTTTTTTTAAATTGTAAATGCCAAAGTGGGAGGTATATGCCAAATTAATTAGTACATTTTGGGAAGTAATATTACCACTGATTATGTGCGTAGGAGTGTTGAAGATGGACATGAAAAGGCCAAAAGTATGAATTGCATGAATATGAACATGAAACATTTCCTCAGTGTTGTGTGTTGTATGTGTTGCCTTTATGTTGAATAATAACACTATAGTGATGGCACAATAATTTAAAGAGCAAAGTCTCAATTTTAGTGTGGACTGTACAGCACTACAGTATACAGTACTACTGTACTATACAGTGTATTACCTGTGTGTTTGTGTGTGTGTGTGTGTGTGTGTGTTTGTGTGTGTGTGTGTGTGTGTGTGTGTGTCATACCTCCTCTCCAGCATCTGCTGCAGCAGGTCCTCTCCCTCCTCTGCCGGCTCCACCACAGCGTTCTGTTCATCACAAACATTCCTCAGCTCGCTGGATGGGTACGACTTCATGGACTGGCAGCGCCGCCGCTGTTCCCCGGCACGGGACACAACACTGGATTTCTACATGCAGCAAGTTTACACTGATTAATCAGTTTGTGGTGGTGCACACATATCTGGTTTTTGAGGCCCAGCTCCATTCTAACACTCACACACACTGAGAGGAATCTCTTACAGAAACATCCGCACATTTAATATTCATCCTGAGACAAAATCCCTGCTGTGCTTCATCACCTGCTGAGGCACATTCACATATTAGCAAAGAAATCCAAAAGGCTGCTCTTATTATGAACCCTAGAGGGTGTTAGGTGGTAAATTCATTGACTGATTTCAATAGGAAAGTAAGTAAATTGTTTGTGTATCAAAAGGCTTTGAATCAAAAGGATATAATCATCTATCAGGCTAGGCTACATGTGATTTTATATTACAACATCAATATATATCTTGATCAAATATATTCTCTGGAAATGTAACTGCTCTTGTGATAAAGCCACGAAGCAGTCAGGAAGAAATGCCTATCTCCCTCTCTCTCTCTCTTTATATATATTGATATAAATAAAAATATAAATATATGTATATATATAAGAGAATGGTATAGCAAAATCTGAGAAAACCAGAAAATGTCTGTTGTCACATGTCACCACGTTATATGTTATCATGTTGCCTCTTATCACTCTGAAACTTATGGGGGGAAAAAATCTAATTGTGTTTTAGAATTCAGCAGATGATTGTGCTGTTTCTTCTCCACAGAGTGAGTGACATGCTACATTTGGAGTGAAATGCAGTGCTGCTTGTGTAGCTGGGACATACTAAGCTAAGGGGAGGACGGAGGCAGGTGATTGTCCCTGTAATAGACAGAGCTAAATAAACTGGGGTCGGTCCACTGCTGCTGGCACTACACACAGTCCTCTACCTGTATCCACTGGTTACCCGGCTGAACACGCCTCTACAAGTATGAGCTATGAAACTAGTTCAGGTAAAAAAAAGGAAAAAAGAAAGATGAAAAGACAAGGAGAGAAGGTTAGTAACAGGACAGAAGTTTGATAACAGCGAGAACACACATAGGCAGATGTTTTATGCTCCTGCTGTGGCCGTATAGTGTACATTGTTGCTCAGCTGGCAGCATCAACAGAGACATGCTGCAAATCCACAAGGTCACTCCTGTCTGCTGACATGTCTTGATGTGGGACACTCCCCCTCTTCTGGATACAAGGCATTGTGGGTTATAAATGTGAAGTGGCTCAGGATGTACCTTGAAGCGGATGTTGTTGCTGACCAGGATGTTGCCCTTCATGAAGTCCCGCTCGTTCTGCCGGTTTTCAGTAACCACAGGGAAGGCGTGGTATACGGTGGTGCGCAGGATGCTGACCAGAGACTGGATCCGGGTGTGGGGGTACACATAGGTCAAGTTGGGCTCCATGATGTCACTGGCTGTCAGCCTTGATGACACACACAAGTGACAGAAACACACAAAGGAGGAGCACTGTCAGAGGTCACCCAGGATGGGTCTTTAAAGGAGACACTGTGATGCTTGTTTGGTGATTTGGTGGCGAGGTTCACAGACTGAGATCACAGAGAATTCATGACTAAACACAGCAGCTCAAATATCCTGCACAGAGTAGATGATGACTCCCAAAGTTGTATTCATTTGTCTATAAAGATCCAGAAGTCATCATGTATACTGCACAAGTTTATTAAGCATCCAGTGGTGCTAAATAAATTTTGATTTGTCTGTTTTATGTGATGAAAAAGCTACTACTGACAGACTAATAATATCACTCAGTGGAAATGCAGTCATCTCGCAATTGTGATTTATCGACATTTCAATAATATTGCAGCATAGGGACACCATCAGTCTACTTAAAGAGTGCAGATGGAACAGATACCTGCTGCCTTCAGATGCTGTAACGAGAGTCACCAGAGTATAACTACAAATCTTACTTGTCCATTTCCACCTCAGTCTCCCACTCCAGCAGCGGCACTCCTCTCAGCTGGATGTGGATATCATAGATGCCCTTGTTGAAGAAGTCTCCAGTCCACTTGGCAACCTGATAAACAACACGAAACTAAGTACCACATGAACCGATCAGGAAATACATGACAGGATCATACACACGACTGGACTCATCAACACGTCTCTTCACCTCTCAGGACAAACAGGAAGTCATTTCACAGAATCCTATTCATTCCGTAACAGCCCATGGCTGATGTAATAATGGTAGAAGATATAGACTGTGACAGTATACCATGAGAGTGATCATGATGGGCAGCCCGTATGTGATTTCATTGGTGGACTCAATGAGGATGACAGTCAGGCTGATGGTCATTCTGACCACGCCTCCCAGGAAGGCCGCTGCTCCAATGAGAGCGAAGGTCCCTGAGTAGATGTCCATTCCCATTTTCCTAACAGAGGACAGACACACAGTGAGAAGCAGGATCACTCCAGTCTGTGTGTGACAGCACAGGAAGTGAAAAAGACTAAGAGAGAAAAAAAAAATCCAGTCAGCAGATTCCACCATGTGGACTGTGGATCTGTACCACCAGCAGAGATGTTACTTCCCTGAGTCTTTATGGGCTTCTGTTAACTTTCTCCTCAACACTTTAAAACCTGAGCAAATTGGCTTGAGTTCTTTCAAAAGCATGGGCAGTAGGCAATATGCAACTTAACAAGAAATTAGTAAAAACTTACAAGAAAACTTACTCAAAATAAGAAGCAACAAAAAAAAGTTAAAACATAAACAAGAAAATGACCATACATATGCATTTCTATATACACGTGTGTGTGTGTGTGTGTGTGTGTGTGTGTGTATGTGTGTACCAGCAAAACAAAACTGATATTAATCCAGTTAAAGGGTTAAAGTAGAAGTTTAACAGCTTGAGAAGTGTGTATTCGGGTTCTTTATTTTCGTGTGTTAAGTATGAAGCTGGAGTCAGGATATGGTTAGCCTAGCTTAGCATAAGGACCCAGGAGGACGCAGGAGGATGCAGGAGGAAGCAGGAGTTCACACTGCTTGCAATCTAACCTTTAAAATGAGTTGAAAACTCTTCATTTAATGCAAGAATATTTTTTTGGCCTCACAAGCTAACGTGTCAGCTAACACATATCCAGCAGACACAAAGCAACAGCATTCATTTCTCTGCAGCTGCTAAATGCTGCACTGTGTTTACGAGCAGTGCTGCTGCCAGCACATTTGATGCTCAAGGCAAGCCTACACTCCCAAATATTCGTGCACATTTTAATATGTGCAAATTTGCTTTCAGTACTAGCAACATGTTGGAGCCTACATGTGTTATAATAACCAAATCAATCAATTATCAATGAACAATCAATAAATAATCTCAAAACAAAATGTACAAATTCACTTTCTTATTGAACTAGGGATGCACCAATTTTGTAATTCTGGGCCCATACCAAGGTTTAAAATAACTATTTGGACAATAGCCTATACTGATTTTTCTGTTTTTGTTTATTTTGTTTTTATTTATTCTTATTTTGTGCCATGAAAAAAAATACACTATAGTACACATCTACACAACTTTGTCTCCAAAAATTTTTTTTTATAAGATTACATTGAACACATCATGAGAACATTATAATTTATCTACACCCAATACTCATATTTTTTAACAGAGCTTGACGCATCATAAAGTAACGCATTGTAACCTCCATTAGATGTTAGTTGTGGCCACCAGCTGCTTAGAGCTGATGTTAACTGGCTCTCCTGCTTGTTTCTTTTTTTAATTTTCTCTCTCTCCACATATAACCTCTGACATCCACTTGACTCTGCTATAACTTTGATGTTACCCATCAAAGATTGAATCAGTTGTTGGTCAGATTGTGATGACTTTTTCTTTTTTTTCTGGGCTCTGTTTTCAAAATACAAATACAAAATACAAATCTAAATCATTTTGATATTCATGACATTCCATAGCCACCCAAGGGGGACAGCCAAACCTCGGTCATTTGAACATTAGGAGAACATTGTTCTTACACTTTGAGGATGTTGGCAACCAGACGTCCAAAAGCTGCCCCACAGAGCAGTGAGGGGACGAAGAGGCCACTGGGTACAGACACACCGTAGGTCCAGCACGCCAACAGAAAGTAGAGCAGGAAGAAGACGGACAGAGTCACAGGGCTGAAGGTGCCTGACAGGAAGAACAGGAGGTAGCTGGTCATTACAGAATGTTCTCTACAAGCCTCTTAGAACCAACACTCAGAGAGAGACTAGAACAGAGGACACCAGGGAAACACCAGTAATGTTGCAAATTGAATTTATGTTTTTTATTAACTTAATGAAATCTTTATATTTTACAGGCTTCGCAATTTCCCTTTAGAAATATGCACTTTTGTAATCCTTTCAATTACTGTTACTTGGCTTTACCACTAGACAAGCTCTATTGTGAACACATAACATCTGAAGATGCGATAAACAGTTTGCAAGATATGAACTAAAATGTATTTGATTTTATTGAAGTGTCTTCAAAATGTAATCTAATAATTCAAACTAAACACCATTTATGCTTGGACCCCACCCAAAAAACCTACTGGCAAAATAAAAAACACACAAATGAAAATTAAACAGTCTTTACGTGAAAGGAGATTTAAGGGGGGGGATTTCAAAATGAATTAACTAACGAGTACGCACGCGTGTGCATGTGTGCGTGTGTGTTGTCTCACCCTCCTGGTGGAAGAGCTGGTGGATGGCTGCCTCCTGTGGGTTGAAGAAAAGCGTGGCCATGTCATTGTAGGTCTTGTTAGTGCAGAAGAACTGGCGGATGGTTGAGTTGATGTCCTCACTGCCGGACAGCTGCAAACAGACTTACACATTAATATGATGTCATAAATACATGATGCCGAGAGTCTGCTGGGACTGTGTTTCTGCAACGCTCACCAAGTTCAATTTCATACTATTCAAGACCAAATTTAGACCACACTGAATTCCGCCTTCAAATGTCCCAAAGTCAAGTCAAGTCAATTTTATTTATAAAGCCCATTATCATAAAGCACAATTTGCCTCAGAGGGCTTTACAGAGTACAACATCCCTCTGACCTTAAACCCTCACATTGACTAATGAAAAAAAAACCCAAAAAAACCTTTAACGGGGAAAAAATGGTAGAAACCTCAGGAGGAGCAACTGAGGAGGGATCCCTTTTTCAGGACCTACAGACATTTCAGATCTTACTGCACAGACTGGAACACTTAATTTGCCCTAAAGGAATGGCACTAGCCTGCTTTAAGTCATACATATCAGATCGTTCCCAATTTGTTCACATCAATGATCAACCCTCCACACATACTAAGGTCTGCTTCGGAGTGCCACAGGGTTCTGTGCTTGGACCAATCCTTTTTACTTTATATATGCTTCCTCTAGGCAACATAATTAGAAAACACTCTATAAATTTCCATAGTTGTGCTGACAATACGCAATTATATCTATCTATGAAACCAGATGAAACTGATCAGCTATCTAGACTTCAAACATGTCTTAAGGACATAAAAGCCTGGATGAGCCATAATTTCCTGATGCTGAATTCAGACAAAACTGAAGTTATTGTTCTTGGCCCCAAACACCTCAGAAGCTCTTTTTCTAACGATGTAATTTCTCTAGATGGCATTACCTTGGCTTCTAGCACAACTGTAAAGAAACTCTGAAACTGCACGTCTGTCCGTCCTGGAAGAGGGATCCCTCATCATCCTCTACTGCTCTTCCTGAGGTTTCTTCCTTTTTTTTCCCCGTTACAGGTTTTTTTTTTCAGGAGTTTTTCCTTGGGTGATGTGAGGGTCTAAGGGCAGAGGGATGTCGTACACTGTAAAGCCCTCTGAGGCAAACCATGTTTTGTGATAATGGGCTCTATTAATAAAACTGACTTGACTTGACTTGACTTGACAGACATGCAATAGATGTAATAAAGAACAATTAGATTACAGTAGATGACAAAATGACATATAGTAAAGAGAAAGAGACAGAAGAGAAAGAGAGAGGAAGAGAGGGGGAGAGTCCTAAAAATGTCCTAATGTCCTAGTAATGTCCTAAATTCCTAGATGTGTCTTAAAATCCTAGAAATGTCCTAAAATCCCAGAAACATCCTAAAATTCCAGAAATATCCTAAATTCCTATGAATTTCCTAAATCCTGGAAATGCCCTAAAACAGGGCATCCTAGGATCCTCAAAACATCTTACAATCCAAGTCCTTAAATCCTAGAAATGTCCTAAGATCCTACAAAAAACATCCTTAAAGGAGTTCCTAAAAATATCTTTTTGCTAAAATTAGCACTTGTCCATTGTGAGATAAGACATGTAGTACTTACATTACTAACTAGAGGAGGCAGAAGATGAGATTTTTGCAAATGAAACGTAAGACTATTTACCCTATAAGGCCTTTTTATGGAGGCAAAAGAATTCAGTGCAATTGAGGACTTGAGGAGGACTGGAGTCAGCCTCTGAAGAGTCAGCCAGTGTCCTTGTGCACAGTTCTGTTAACGATGGAGCAAAGAGCTGATACTTACCGTGGTGTTATGGGTTGTAGGGGAGGACAGGTCACGACATTCGCCCAACAGTATGGAAGCTGCAAATATCACCACTGTTGTCACCATGGCAACCAGCAGACTCTCTAGAACTCTGGTAAGAGTGCAGACATCAGATCAACTTCTGTCATTACGTGCTTGAAAGGAAATTCGTGTCACCTTTTGACATTAAAGCAATATTTAGGACAGATAGTATGTGTGGCTGACAGGCATGATGTTGGACTGTTCCCTGTGTGGACACATGATGTAGCAGTCACCTGATAAACTTGGCCTTGGGGTGGATATGTCTGATGCGATACTTGGCCAGGCCCTTGTTCATGTAGTTGAAGAGCGCCCCTAGCAGGCCGCCCACCACCCCCATCAGGACAAAGAAGGCCAGGTCCACTGCTGTCCACAGGTGGCAGTTCTTGTCTCCCTCTGAACACTGACGAGCACGTAGGTTCTCAGTAGAGTTACACGCATAAATGACTTTGCTCACATATAAGATCAGGCTGACAACCAATTATAACAAGTTATAACAAGTTCACAGACTTGCAAAAGCCTCTGAATTTAGAGGGGGGACACAGAATGATAAAAAGGGACACATTTAGAAGTAAAAAAAATACAAAATCCATAACTTCCCCTTTCTTTGTATCTTTTCATTTACTTCAAATACATTATATTACATATTTGAGGAAGGCTCTGTTAAACCAAACTGGCAGAAGGTGAATTCTGATATGTTTATGTCTCACTGTTTTCTGTGGTCTTTGTTTGTATGCTTTGTTAAAACTTAGCGAACACTTTGTAAAAGTCACCTGGGTCTACCTTTAAGAGGAGGGCATTATGTGACAGAGACATGTTTTAAGGTTTTCTTTTCTACTGTCACTGGAATGAATACTGAACTCAGAAGTATCTTTAGTTGACTATTTATTTATCCGATTTATTAGGGCACAGTTGGACATGGACTTGACATCATTTATGTTTGTTAAGTTTGTATATATTTGTTTATTTATGTTTAATCAGCTGATGTATTATAAGAGAAAGTAATAAGGGGAAAAAAGAGGAGGTGGTGTCAGCAGTCTGCATTGTGGAGGCTGGTAGTACAGAAGTTCCAAATACTTTTTTTGCTGAAGGATTCAATGGCGAATTGTGGATTATTCATTAGTAGCTGTTGTGGATTACTGCACACCAGGACTGATTCTGCCAACAGGACGTGTGGTGAGATTGCGTGGCTTCGTATGGTCTGAACTACAGCATCTCATCACGCTTCAACCGGCCTCGCCAAGAGGAGCTTTTTTTCCATTTTTGGTTCCTTTTTCCTTCTTTTGACTACTTTTGGGACGATAAGGGGATTGGACTTTGTCAAGTGACAATTTTGGAAACTTTGGGGACTATTAGGGACTTTGGGTTTGGGGATTATTGGGCTGGATAATTGTTTAATTTGTTTAAAGTGTCGGCAGCTGCACCTGCTATGGTTTCCTGTTATCATCGCCTGTCAGCAGGGGCGATTTAATTTGACTCATTTAATAAGAATTACTAAGAATAATGTATGATTTAAGAAACAAGTCGACTGTCTAAAACACCTGTAACCTGCTTAGTAGCATGTATACCTTTTTTTAAGAGGTCAAAGAGCTCCAGCAACGCAGTTTGTGGAACAACTTTATTAGACTGACGTGTTTTGGCTTGTGGCCTTCCTCAGGGTCATCATCTTCGTCACAATGACCCTGAAGAAGGCCACAAGCCAAAGCAGATTGGTCTGATAAAGTTGTCTCAAACTACAAGTGTTGCGGGGGTCTTTGACCTCTTCTAGACTCTTTTCATTCTCTGTGCACCTTGGAAGTTGGTGAAGGTGTGCCTAAAACCTCCACTCTGCTTCTACAGTACCTTTTTTTAGGTGAACTGTTACAACTTTCCTAATTTGTCACCTTTTTGTACTTTGTTGCACTGCATTAATGTGACATGAATGTTTAAAAATCTGAGGGGAGGGCGTGTGCTGTGTCTTGTAATGAAATCTAGACTGAAACAGTTCAAATAGATCATTGGAGATGGGGGGCTTTGAGGTAAGAGGTAACAACACTTTCTAATATTTTAGGCTGGGTTTTTTAAAATTAAATATTGTTGAGTTGACAATAGCCTTTATTTTATTTTTCAAAAAACTGTTTTTTTTGCTATCAGTAAAAACATTAAGAATATTTAAACACATATACTGTATCAAATGAAGAGACTGCTTCAGTTATGGACTCTTTACCTTGAACTCTCCAAAGTTGAGCAGACCAGGCAGCTGGAAGGAGCCCCACTTGTTGAAGTTGATCCCCGAACGGAAGAAGTTGAGAGTGAAAGTGGCTGACATCGAGCAGAAGAGCTAAAACAAAATGAAACAGAAGAGCTGAGGAAGGGAAGGAGTTAATCATACATCATGTTATGTATGGTCTAACTGTAAAACACAGCCTCTCACTGACATACTGAGGCAGACATTACTTGTGCTACTAATCACTGGAAAGCTTCCCTCTTTACAAATGTGAATCCAATAATACATTCTTATTCAGATGTGATTAAGGAATGCATTACTAAAGCAGCTGATCATTGGTTCAGTGTTGGCCACATATGCTGACTTGTTCTTGTCACCTGGTGATGGCCCTTACATGGACTCATTTCAACTGACTGATTAAAAAGAACGTAATTGAATGTGAATGTGCATCAGTATGGATGCTTGAGAGAACTTGAGCAACCATTTCATGCAACAACTTGTGATGAAAATAGGTCAGCACCTCAACATCCCTGCAAGTATCCTCTATACTACATACATCTACAACTACTGACATGTCTTTTTTTTACCTCACATCTGTCATACCATTACCACTAAGCCATTTTATTTTTTTCTGAAATATGTATTACCATTTTTTATTATCACTATATGTTCTATTGTTATTATTAATTGGATTTTTGTTATTATTAATAGTATTGTCATTTTATTATTTTATTTCATTGTAGTTCATAGTTTTTTCTCCTTGCACATACACACACACAATTACACACATAAATATGGTTGCCATATTTGACAGATTTTACCAAATTTAACTGTTTTTGCCAGATATTATTATTGCAAATATTTGTCAGTTTTTTGTTGGGTTTTTTGTTTTCTCTGATTACTTTTCCCTGTTCATACCGTGGTTGTACCTGTAAATCCGCTAATGTTTCACTCTTTTTGTTCTGTCTTTATGCATCAATAAAAAAAAAAGAAAAAGAAAATAGCATAGTACAGATGGGATTGTTGTATATAGCATCTTTGTGATTAATCTGATGTACATCGCACAAGCCTGTGTGCAGCATGTGACTAGCTGGTGCTACTGGCATCAGCTCATTGAATAAATGAATAAATACAGTACTTCTTTAGTGACACTTGGACCGACCAGCGCTGCTTGTGTGGCTACAAAAACGATAGAGTCAGCGGAAAGAACACAAATGTTTCAACCGTCTTAGTTTTCACTGAATACAGTAACGTACCACTTTCCAAGTGAGGGCCTGGTTCCAGAAGGAGGAGCCCTCCTCCAGACTGAAGAGCATGCCACCGATCGGAGCACCAAAGGCAGCAGCCACTCCAGCAGCAGCCCCCGCTGATACAAAGTCTCGCTTGTCCCTGAAAAACAGTCAAAACTACACCATGAGCTGCGCTTCACAATATTTGCTCCCCCTGTCAGAGAAGCAGTAAACAGTGCACAGTCTTTGATAATCAGAGTGTGCACGCAGCCATACCGGTCACTGCGGAAGTATGGAAAGTCCAGTTTGATCCTCTTGAAAGTGATGCTCTGAAACTAATAGAGGGACAAAACATCTGAAGAGCAAGCTGAAGCCATGATGTGAGTCACATATATTTATCTATCTATATCTATATATATAAATATATATATAAAGAGAGAGAGAGAGAGATAAAATAAGACATATGAATCCTATAATCACTGTATATAAGAATATAAAAAATAGAAACATTACTGTAATTTAATTTTTTTTTTAGACATCTATTGCACATCTGCCCCTCCTGAAGGAGGGATCCCCCCTCAGTCGCTCTTCCTGAGGTTTCTACCATTTTTCCCCCATTCTAAGGGTTTTTTGGGGGGGGTTTTTCATTGATGTGAGGTTCTAAGGACAGAGGGATGTCATATGCTGTAAAGCCCTTTTAGAAAAACTGTGATTTGTGATAATTCACTTTCTAAATAAAATTGAATTGAATAAAAAAAATTGTAATGTCAATATAAGCAGTATACTCATTGTTATTGTCACTGATTGTTGATGTGGTGTTGAGAGTACCTGAGGAAGACCAGCTCCCACAATAGCTCCGCTGTGTATCATCGGACCCTCTTTCCCTACAAACAGACCTGAGTAGACAGACAGACAGACAGACAGACACACACACACACACACACACACACACACACACACACACACACACACACATAAAGAGTGCGTCAGAGGTGTCCATCCATCTGCAGTATATCAGTGATGGTTCTGTTTGATGACTCACTGTTATTTACTCTTCAGTAACATATCCTGATAAATGACACTGTACTCCAATGTTAGCTAAAGGTCACAGCTGATATGGTGGCTCTACATTATCATTTCTTGTGTGCTTAACTTGGCACGAATGGTTACTGCTTCACAACTGGACATAGATTTTCACAAAAGTCTTTCTTGTGACTGGGTGAGTAATTGTTTAACCTTATCATTGATGTCATTTGTCCATAACATTTATTCAGACATTTAGACATTTTTTTCTAGGACTGTGTATCTTTCATACACATTTGCAAACTTGTCTTAATGGAAGAAATACCCACATCTTTACTTCAGTAAAAGTACCACTACAACATGAAAAAGTACAAGTAAAAGTCCTGCATTCGAAATCCTAGTGTGACTACATAAGTATAATAAGCTTCGTGTAGTTAAAACATTGGGAGTAAAAGTACAAACTTATTCTCAGCTTCTTGTATTTAAATGTGCAGTTCATGTACAGTTTTGGGGTCCGTTGGATGAACTGCCAAATTCTCAGAAACAACACTGGAGATGGGGTATGGGAGAGAAATTAACATTCAAATCTCATCAAACGCTCTGGTGGACATTCCTGCAGTCAGTAGCAAATGGCACGCTCCATCTGTGGCAGTATGTTGTTACCAAACATCACAATTTAGTGTTTCCTTTTATTGTGACAATTACAAGGTAGTAGTGCTCACTTACATGCATTTTAACACATCTGGGAACAAAATTTGAGAGAAATATCGATAGAGTGCATAAAAAGTCTTTGATCTTTAACTTTAACCTTTAAAATGGAAGCAAAAACAAGTGTTGCATTTCAATTTTTGTTCAGTGTTTCCAGTACCTTTAAATATTTATTGATTGATAGGAACTGCGCTGCTTATCACATGTACACTTTTAGTTTTGGACTCAGGCTTTACCTCCAGCCACACTGAACAGGACTCCAGTAGCTTTGCAGAGAAAAGTTCGCAGCCGGACGATTCCTGGAATCTTTACTCCGTTCAAGTAACTTTTGATTTCTGGGATCCCTGAACCTGCAGCAACTGGCTGGATATGGGACACCAGAACATAACATCTTAGCATCAACACATGATTGTACAGATTAGTGTATTCTCTAGTGTCACAGCAGATTTGAGTTAAAAATGAAACTACAAATACCACCAAGCCATTATATGTCTCCCTGCACCAGTAAAGTTGCACTTTACACACACACACACACACACACACACACAGACACACACAAAACAAATATACATATATATAACTAACATATTAAGTCCACTCTAACATTTGTGCCAAATTTGAAGAAATTTCCACTAGGTGTTCTTGCGATATTGCTTTCACAAGAATTCAAGGTCTCCATGGCATTTACCTTTGACCACCAAGAACTTTATCCTGGAACCCAAGTAAACATTTATGCCAAATTTGAAGAAATTTCTACTATATATATTATTTCTCTTTGTTTTTCTATTTTATTTTTTCCCTTTGTACTTATTTTCATCATGGGCATGGGAAGTAATGCAATTTCTATTCCTGTATGTCTAACATACATATCAGAATTGACAATAAAGTTGACTTTGACTTTTGACTTTGACATCACAATCTATTGATAAGAGGAAGAAATGGGGTCAAATACTTTCAGGCTTTAAAACTTAAAGTTAAACTGATGACATTAAGTGCACATACTGTGTGGACATAAACACCTGTCCAGGAGACAGTGTGTGTTTGTCTCGTTCTTTGATCAGGTGGGGTTGTGTCTCTACAGTGGCGAGGCCTCACGCTACAATTTCATGGTACCAATTCTGCTTCTTGACTTCTTGAGGAGTCCTTCTTACTTGAGTTTTTTCAGCATTAAAGGAGGGAACAGTGATTACCAGGTTCAGGTCCCAGTCACAGATTTTAAACACTTTTAGTAAAGAGCTCAAATTGGGATTTGAAAACCTATTGTATCTCAGCAATCTTACCTCAATGAGGATGAGCACGCTGGCGATGAAGATGAAGGTCATGTTGAAAGCCAGGAGCTCCAGCAGAGACAGAGACAGACAGCCTTTGTCACTGCACTTCTCTACAGCTGGACGTGTTAGGCTCAAGCAGAATAACCACCAACTCTGAGGACAACCCTTTCTCTTTAGGGACTTCTGTCACTGTAGCAACACAACAGCATTCACACGCAATGAAAGCGTACCTTTCACTGCTATACACTGCTTTAATCGCACAGCTTTCTAGTGGCTTTCAGTCAGAACCCACTGTAGTGAATGGAGAATGATAGCTGCCCCTCCATGTCCCACCAGGTACTACTGTGCATACAACTGTACAAAAACTTCACATTCTGCACATTACAAAAGTGCTGAAAGAATTCAGACCACAAGATAGAGAGAAGCAAGTTCAGTTGTAGACAGTTTATATCTAACTGTCTAGTAAAGATGTACAGAGTTACTGAGAGGGGGAAAAAAGAGGAGAGTTTCAAGAATAGAGCTGAAAAAAATGTTAATCGAGATAATGTTATGAGAATTAAGTCTTAAGGGTCCAGTGTGTAGGGTTTAGTGGGTGTATGTACTGGCAGAAATTAAAAATAATATTCAGAACTATGTATTCATTAGTGCATAATCCATGGATGTATAAAAAGAATCGGATACAGTGTTGGTGGCAAGGCCTCTTTCATTTCTATGGAAGTTGCTCTGTGGGGCATGACGCCAAATAGTTAAACTTCATGGGTGAAGCGGACTGCCTTGGCGTGGTTTTTACATTTTCCCTCTAGGGAACTCCAGAGCTCAACTTTTCCTGTACAAATGGGGGACACGTCAAGAGAAACTGTTTTATGAACCCAGAGGAGTTAACAGAGGGTTCTAAATTAACTTTGTTGAATCCCCAGTTAACATCTGCAAACAGGTTCTGCTTTAAAGCCACAAAAAGTGTCAGCTTTTGACACTTTCCTGCTCAAGGTGCCATGAAAGAGAACAGTTTCGTAGGGTCTCTTCCAGTTCACACCAGGGTGTTATGAAATCCAAATGAACTCCTGAGGTCATTCGGACCTACAAGAACAATCGTTTGTCACCTGTCTTTGACATAAGGACTGAAGTTTGGTAAAGAGGACTGGAGACACAACAGCCATTTTCTTTTTAAATCTCTTTGACACTTTTCTTTATACCAGTTTTTGGTCTGTAAAGACACTCTTGCATTTCGTTTTAAGTAAACTCAAAATGAATAATTCAAAGTGACTTTGTTAGACCAATGGGACTACTTTTGATTATTTCTGCAAGTTTTAATTGAGAAGGACACTCTGCGATTCGCCATCAACTCTGCCACAGATATAGAAGCAACACCTGCTGCACAAACTATCAGCATCCGTTGCCTGCCCTTAAAGACTTTGTTTAAAGACTTTTACCGGTTCGCCGAGGCGGACACCGAGGCCAGTTAAAGACCGCCGTACACCGACTCCACCTGCCCGGCCGCCGCCGCCTTTCAGCAGGTCACCTCATCTGGAAGACGCGCCGCAGCTCTCCCCTGGAGTGAAGCAACGACCTGGACCTCCCCGGAGAAGTCTAATCAGGTCGGCAAAAGTAGGCAGAATAACATCTTCTAGTGATCAGAGTTGATGTCGTATAGCGAAGCTTTAATGCCGAATTTTAAAGTCTAATTTACTGTTCAGTGCGCATCCACGCTTTAGACAGTCACGAATTTCCACCCATTATCATCCATAAATAATCATTTACATCACCTGAACATACATCACTTAGGTTCCCTTTCATGTGTTCACTGTTCTTTATATGTCATACTACTTCCTCTATATACTCATCATTTTATTAGCCTAAATAAAATATTTAATTTATCGCCAAGTCATTGTCTGTGGATATTATTTCATGAGAGAAACAAGATCAATGTATACAGGATAAAGGGTACAGATTATGAGATTGATTAAAGTGATGACATGTTTCAAAACTATTATAATTTTTTTTTTCTTAAACGGAGAATGGTGCCCCTTTTACTTTGACAGGTGCAAAATCCAAATTCTGACGTAGTTATTAATAACTGCTACACAGGTATAAAATTAAAAACTAAAATTTAATTTAAAATTAACTGGATCTTCTGCATCAGTGACCCAGTAGAGGGATACAGACAACAATCTTGCGCAAGCAGAGCGGCTAATTTCTGGGTCAGCTCTCCACTAAGTTGAATTGGGATAAAGTGATTTAGGCATGCAGTTCCTCTGGACTTTCTAAATGTTATCAGGCTGAAAGGATCAAAGTCATTTTTGAGGATCCCGCTCAGCTCACAAACTTCACATTATGATGACATCAACAATTTTTAAATCACTTTTCTCTGCTCTAGAAGAGTTTTACAAATATAAAACCACCTTGGCTCAAAAAATTAAAAATACAAAGGGTAATAATTGACCTTGTTTGCAGGTGCAGGAGTCCTGACAACAGTTTTACTGATGTCTCATGATGGTGGTCTTTGTGGAAAATGCTTCATGGATTTTTTTTTTTTTGCTGCAATACTACAAGTGGCCACTGGGAAAAATTCGCTGCAAGTCTGAGCGGCTTCTTTCCTGGGGACCTGGTCCCATGAATGTATTAGAGAGAAGTCTGCATACAGCCATGGGGGCAGGGCCTCGTTCAGGCAGAAAAAGCGTTTTTTCTGGGTTTAGATTTGTGTAAAATACCCAGTCTACTAGCACCTCACTAGCTTCAATGGCAGTCTAAAAAATTTAATCTTGCAGCTTTTTTAGACTTTCCAAATGTTATCAACCCGAATGGTTAAAATCTAGATAGTGATAGAAGTCGTTTCGCGGGGGTTTTGACGCTCACAAAAAATTATTTACCGATTTACATATTACTCTTTCTTGATGTATGTCAATGGGGAAAAGTTTTTCTAGGCCAGTGTGCATCAAGTTACCGACTGGTGCACTTCGTGGGGGCTTGAGTGGTCCTCTTTCACAGAGTTTGCCTTGTTGTTTCTACAGTATCCCAGGATGGACAAACCAAACACTGGCTCTAGATAAGTCCATTCATGTCTTTGTGTTGGCCACAGTAGTTCTCCTACACACTTAGCATATGGAAGTTTCAGTTCTGCAATGTCACCACTAGATGCCACGAAATCCTACACAGTAGACCCTTAAGGAAAAGGAAAAGTCATAAAAACACATTTTATGAGGAGAGGTTGTACTAATTTTACACAACTTTCTTGAAATATTACTACACTTATGTTGTAACGTTATGTGTATTTTTCAAATTGTTAAGAGTTTTTGTTAAATCATGATTCATTCTTAGGGATTATTCTGACTTTTCCCCAGAGAATTACTGTAGTTGTATGTTTGTATTATTATGACTTATTTTCTCTAATTCTAACATTATTCTTTAACAATTTTACAGCAGTGGGCTCCCTAACATTAGCCCCTAACACTGTCAGAAACATAACAGACTGTGCTTTGAGCATTCATTTACAGAAAAGCTTAAGTTGATCTCTGAACACTGATGTGTGAGGAAATTGAGCTGTTTCAAATTTCGCAGAGGCATGCTGAAGGATACAATCACCAACCAGGGTAAATTTGATTTTGGTGAAGAGGCGCACAAAGAAATCCACAAACAGGCCCACCTGAAAGAGACATGAAGGCAACACTCTCTGCTCATCTGCAACATGTTGGAATCAAACACAGCAAAGAAAACCGCAATATCCCAGATGCACCTACCAGACCCACTGTGACTCCGATAGCGAACATCATTATCCACCGCACTGCTTCATGCTTTTTGGCTTTCTATTGACAAGAGAAAAAAAGATTTCTAAAAAACAAAAATGACAAAATATATATCAAATTACGAATTAAAAATAGATATATACTGTTTGCATCGTGGATTTGAATCTATGACTCTTATTTCTCAAACATTTCGTCAAAGCACTGAGGTGATTTTGGTCGAAATATTTAATTTTATGTTTGTCTACACCCACTGACAGCATGTCATTCATATGCTCTCAGCATCATCTATATGATATGATTGTTTCCACAGAGACTGAAGAGAGTGCATTATGTATAAATTTTGTATATTTTTATACTGTTTATTTTCTGTATATTTTTGGAACATAAATTATTCCATATTTCTGAAACATACTAAAGTAAGCATACTACCTGAGTAGTTTTCATGATAGTTTTCACGACTGTAAGACATTGTGTTTAAGTGGTTCTTTCACATCATCTATATAAACATTTACTAAACTTTATGTTTTGGATTTGGGCCCAACAAAATGAATTTAGTTTCCGTAACACTGAATGGAAGTTACTTTACTTGAGCCATTTAGGTTAGTTCATCATTCAGAACAGCACTCATTAGCACTCACTTAAAACTGTTTTCGAGGGTATAGATATATTGTTACAGGACATTGGTTGTTAATGTCATAGTCATTCTGCTTTTCCCACAACTAAGGAAGGAAAAAAAAGTTGCTGTTGCCATGTGATACTCTTGCTTTATTTATCTCTTTAAAAAAAATAAAAAATAAAATTGTATGCCTTCAATGTCAATTTTTCTGGTGGTATTGAAAACAATATCAAATATTGATATTTTTGAAGGTATTATCTTGAAGTTACAATTTCCAGCATTATGATGACACTAACAGAAACTGATGTTGCCCACAGATCAGATAGTAAAAGTCAGTTTTCTGATCAAAAGCACATGCTTGACAGACCTTTTATTGTACACATATTGGTGAATGAGAATAAAATTATGAAAAACAAGGCCTGTCCTGAAGGACTGTTTTACATTTGGCAGGCCACCAGATGTCACTGTCTTTGGTATATTAGAAGCTCCACAGCTTCAAATCTTTTCCAGCATGAATAGAGAGATGGCCAAAAAGCTCCATGAGGCCACGTTTACCATCACTATTATTATCAGAGGCCTTGTGCAGACCCGCAATCAAATACAGCACAAAGGAACAGACATGCATCTTCCACTTTTTTTCAGCATGCTACTTAAGATTCCTCCTGTTGGAGTTTTGACAAGGGGAAGACACCCAAATCAAATCCCATCTGCATGCTCTGTACACACACAAGCAATGACTCAACAACAGACACTCTGTCTCACCTTGTTGTCCATCCCCTCCAGAACCTCCACATAGGGCTCACTAATGCAGCGGTCATAATCCAAGCTCTGTTCAAGCCAAAACAAATACAGTGTAACTATTACCTGGTCAGACCAGAGACACACATCTACTGACACTTATCTGCACCAGAGGCAGCATGAATCCATCAACATTTTTTCTCTGAATGATACTTTTCCACAAGAAACTCACCTCGTAGTCTTTCCTGGGTAAAATCTCATCTTCTTCATCTCGGATTTCCCCGAGGATTGTCTTCAAGGAAAAAAGAGGGATACTATAAATACAACGTAGTTACTACACAGCACATCCAGCACAGCAGGACAGTTTAAACAGTTTAAGAGCAGAAGCCAGCAACAAACTACAAATCCATAGCTGAATGCAAACTAATGCACAACATGGACTCTTTTGGGAATTCAGCTGCAAATCGTTCTGATTTCATTCAGAAAACATGGTAAGAAGTCAATGAGCAATGTAACAACAAATGGCCCAAAAAATATAAAATAAAAATAAATATGAAATATAATAATATATTAACAATATAATATTCATTCATTCATTTATTGTCCGTAACCCCCTTTTCCTCGCAAGGGTCGTGGGGGGGGCTGGAGCCAATCCCGGCTGTCATCGGGCGGAAGGCGGGGTACACCCTGGACAGGTCACCAGTATATCGCAGGGCCGACCCATATAGACAGACAACACACAGTCACACCTAAGGGCAATTTAGAGTCACCAGTCAACCTGAGCTGCATGTCTTTGGACTGTGGGAGGAAGCTGGAGACCCCGGAGAGAACCCACGCAGACACAGGGAGAACATGCAGACTCCACACAGAAGGGCCCCCGTAATAATATAATATAAAATTAAAAAATATATATTTTAATTTTTTTCTCATGATTTTAAGTATGTAATTATAGGATTTTTAGGCATTTCTTTCCCTTTTTCTTTTCTTCTTTCTTGCAAAGCTCGTTGCCTTTTTCCCAAAAAATATCAAACCAATTTTCTCAGGTTCCATGGGTTTAAATCATACGGTCTATGGTTTAAATGCTTGTGACAGCGTCTGAACGCAGCACAACATAAGTGATGTCGATCCAGGTTCTAAAGCGTTAAAGTTGACTTATTTTGCAAACACCTGACAAAGAGCATGAGCTCATGTAGCTTGAAGACATGATTTGGTCTTCAGTTAATTTAAGTAAATTGATAATCTCCACAGCAGCACTTACATTTCACAAAGCCTAAAATGAGCTGAATGGAGGATAACTTCTTGTATAAAGGGGTAATGAAACACAGAAGTTGATGATGTAAATACATTCATGCCGAACTGAAGCAGGGATTCTGATCAGCCATTAACCGCCTGAATGGTGTTAAGAAGGTTAAGTAATTTTGTTAAAAAGAAAAGAAGCTCTTATTTGCAAGATTTTTGAATTGGACTTTGGCCAAGTTTGGTCCAGGGATTTTCTCTTCATGAGCACAGTGAGAATAGCAAAGCCGGTCCCCTGAGGCCCCTGTAAGGAGGATTACTGCCTGTTTCTGGTGTCAGTTAATGCACAGTGAATAAATATAAGGTTATTGTCACTAATTTGCAGAATGTAACAAACAGCAGATCACAGTGAGTGATCAGCAGGGTGGAGCGAGCAGCTTGACTGTGGCACTGAGCAAACCTCAGCAGGAATCATCAGGGAAAATATCTCATCACATAATAATCCAAAGATCCCTGCGCTGACTTATAGTTCTGTCTATCCTCACCAGTTCCTCGGGTGTCCGTGTCTCTCCTTCTCTGCAGCAACACTGGCAACAAAAACAGTTTCCACAACACGCCATCTTCGTTGTTGTGTCATGCTGCCTTCAGGGCCAATAGTAAATCTGTCAAGATTTGAAAAGTCTAAAAGATCAACATCACTGGAAGAACCTGAACAACATATTTAGAGAGTAGTACATCGGAAAAAAATTTTTAAAACGCTGTAGCAGTGTTGTAAAATTACATTTTAAAATATATCTTCATAACACAGTCGCTGTGTTTGGAATATTATATTTCCCAGGACATTTAACGCAGCATCAGCGGCTCCCTACAAGCTCACGTGACGCCAAAAGCGGATCGTTGTTCCAAATGATCAAAAGTGCCTGTAATTTACGCACATGCAACTATTCTTTAACCCTTTGAAACCTTTTACTGTCCATATTTCTGAAAGAAATCAAACCATGGTTTTTAGATGGTTAATAAACGCCTTCTAGCCTCCTAAACTACTGACACAAATATATGAAATACTGCGTATTGCATATATTATTGCGCAATAGTGATTCCACTGAATACAGCGGTAGTTCATGCTACATTTGGTGCCCGTGGGGAAACCCGTGAAAACTTTTCTTTTTTATCAAAGAAAAGTCCACTTTCAAATGTTAAATTGTCATTTCATTATAATCTATATGGTTGACAAAACTGCGTATCCATTTCAACTAAATTTAACAATATCAACAAGCACGTTATAGTGCACGATGGAGTTATTTAAGAAATGTATTAATTAGCCTACGTATGTGTTATCTTGAGAGAATTCGAAACTAACCCCAGTGTGTCATAGCCACGAGTCAAGTGTTGACATTTTAGAGCTAGGTATATAAAAATATATTAACCCGTCTATGCAAGGTCTCCATGAGCCCAAACACGTGGTAAACAAACGTCGCCCGCTGTTTTCATCAGACGTGTAGTAACGGAGAAACGGCAGGTTTAACGGCAAGCAGCACCGTCCCGTAAACGTCACACTGCGCTGATTACTAGGGAGCCCGGGAGCCCTGAGTGTGACCGTGGGGGTTTCACGCTGTGGTAGAGCAGCTGCCCTGTCCTGAATGGGATTCAGAGGGCACAGACTTCGACACAACACCGGTAGCAGAGAAACCACCGGCTGGGAGAAGAGGGAGAGGTGGGAGAAATTATGTTTGTGCTTTGTTTACCCGCTCAAACCGACCGTAACCGGGGCTAGCTCGGAGCTCGGTGTGAGACAGTGCGGTGTTTGTCTCGGTGTTTTAAAGGAGCTTATAACCAAAGAGCTAGCATCGCTGCTGGGGCACGGAGCTAACGTTAGCTGCCAGCAGAGCTAATGCTAGCACACTGCTCTGAGAGATGTTTGCTTACAACACGCTGTTACCTGCGTGTGCAGGAGTGAACGTATAGCAGAGTATAAAACCAGCGGCTCGTGTTGCTGTGTCAGGGACGCTTCGTTATTACTAACGTCTGTGACAGATCCTCGTTACGACGGAAGAAGGTAGGATACGGTGTGGTGGCCCTCATCATGGGCTTTCTGCATGGACCTCCAGGCAGAACTTTTACTCCATAAAGCATTGAGAATTTCTGTAGACAGTTAACTTTATTTCTTCTCTATGATGATGTACGTAGTCGAAAGAGTCAACAAAATATGACACACTTACACACCCTTTGAAACCTGGAGCGGCATCACTTTTCTTTTTCTTTCATTTAAACACTTGAACCCTCTTCTTCAAAAACATGAGGAAAAAAGGAAATAAGCAACTTGGTAAAAATGTTCCACGAGCTCCAAGAATATATTAGATTTATGAAAATATTTTTAAAAAGGTAGGGAAAAATGTCTGGGGTAAAAAAGAAAAAAGCTAGGAAAAAACTATGTTTATAGCTTATCACAATTACATTTTTAAATTATGTTATGGAAGTATTATAATTTTTCATGCACTTTCCGAATCACTTCCTTTGTTTTGTTTTTTAAACTAATGTTCAGATAATTCTCTTACTTACTTAATTTTCATACTTTTTACTACTACTACTACTAATAGTAATAATAATAATAATAAAACTTTATTTATATAGCACCTTTTAAAACAGATGTTAACAAAGTTTTTAACAGACTAAGCAAAGGCAGGAACTCAGAGAATAATAAAATATCATCAACAAACATGCCAAACAGAGAAAGGTCTAGAAAAGTCAAACAGAAAGGCCAGAACAAAATGCAAACATAAAAGAGCAGCAAGAATAAAGCAAATGAAAGTGATAAAACAGACAGATCTCAAAAGGAAGTTAAAGTACAAAATGAGTAAAGTTTTAGAAAATATAAAAATAAATGTAATAAAAGACAATAAAATAATATATAAGAAATAATATAAGACGACGACATCCCAAAAGTGGGAATAAAACAAAGAATAAGAGAGAGATAAACAAGTTAATGAATAAAACCATGAAAAGCTGGTAAGAGCAGGACATCAGAAGGATAAGGAATGGAATAATAGAGTAAGAGCAGCAAAACAAGTAGAGGAAGAGACATGATAAATGAATAAAATAAAGGGGACATCACATAAAAGTCTGTAAAAAAATGGGTTTTAAGATGTGATTTCAAAGATGTCACTGATAGTAATTTCAGGGCTCCCATGGTCATGGAAAATTTGGAAAAGCCATGGAATTTCCCAGTAACATTTCCAAAGCATGGAAAGTCATGAAATTTGTAAAAAAAAAAAAAAAAAAAAAACCAAAAAAAAAAAAAAAAAAAAAAAAAACCCCAATAATAATAATATTGAAAGTTTTGGAAAAGTCATGACTTTTTTTGTGTGTGTTTAGTGAAATTGTTACAGCTATCTTCCATAGATGGCCTTCAATGAAATGTAACATATGTCAGATTTATTTTCTGTAGCTGTTGACGTATAATAACTAATATGCATCAGCGTGTGACGTTTTGTTTACCATTACCTACGTTTTTTTTTTTTTTTTTTCCCCACTTTCTGCCTGTTCCTCCATGTACGCCAGCTAGCTGAAATTATGTTTGAATAGAATTTGAATCTGATGTTTGAAAAATAGTGGCTAAGTGGGAAAAGACAAAAATATTGTCTGGACTTAAAGTCATGAAATAGTTTTAATATTTATCTCATGAAAACATGTGGGAAACCTGTAATTTCTTTCTGTTTTGGGGGTTAATTTCTTCTTTCATCACTCATTGCCTTCTTCCCAGGCTTTTTTAAAGAAATCAAGTCAATTTGCTCTGGTTTAAAGGGTTAAATGGGGTTTTTACCATACTGTAAGTAATGTCATAACTCCAGATCTCATATTATTGCAGGAACAGAGTCAGAATGGTGTATTGTGTGTATTCTTTCCTCCTCAGTATAATTAGCCATCATGGTGAACCAGGTTCAGAGAGGGGACGGTAGCTGGCAGTCATGCAAGAGCGACTCCAGCGGGGCCAGCAACAGTGGCGGGGAGAGCTCAAAGGAGAGCTCGCGGTGCTCCACACCAGTGCTGGATGCAGACCGGTCAGACAGGCTGCGGGACAAGATGCGGAGAAGGATGGAGTCCGGAGACCGCTGGTTCTCCCTGGAATTCTTTCCTCCCCGCACAGCCAGTGGAGCTGTCAACCTCATCTCAAGGCATGTCAAATCAGTCTCTTGAACGTGATATTATAGATTGATATTACGATATTTCGAATTCATTCATTCATTGTCTGTAACCGGTTGTACTTGTAAGGGTCGTGGGGGGAATGGAGCCTATCCCAACTGGCATTGGGGAAAGGCGGGGTACACCCTGGACAGGTCACCGGACTATTGCAGACATGAATGAATGAATAAAAGGATATTTCGAACATGTAAAACAAAACAAACAAACAGAAAAAGATAAAAATGCAACAAAATGGCAATAACAAAAATGGACGTTAACCTACACAAAAAAATTCAATAATTACATTCAAATAAGGAACAAGAAATTGTGACTTACATGTTCAAAATGTTGTAGGAGGAAGTATTAACTTATTATTTTCTACCCCTTCTCAGCTAATCAGTTAAATAATTTGTGATCTTCATTTCTAAAATATATACAAACACTTACATATATATGTCCCACTGAATTTACACATACATACATGTTTACACATACATGCATATTCATGTATATTAAAACATAACATGCTTACATACATACATGTATGCACCTGCACACAATATACAGTTTAGTAACAGTAATTCAAGTTGTACGTACCACATGGATGTCATACTGTGTCATAGACAGACATGACTGTCTTCAAAGTCTTTCCTTATTCTTATACCTCTGTAAAATAATGTTTTTGTGCATCTTCTTAAAGGAAACATGATTTGCACAGAATCAATAAAGCCCATACAAAAGCTGGACATAAGAACATGGTCAAAATTTTGTGAAAAGGCTGTTTAAACAATAATTAGGTCTTAACAAAAACGCCACATCTTCTGCTCGCCTAGTTTAAAAAATGTAGCTCCAAGAGGCTTTTCATAATACTCCCAGCGAAACGTCACACGGCTTGCTTTGCTTTTCTGTTGCTCATAGTGGCCCATTTGAATCTGAAAAGAGGGTCATAGAAAGTACAAAGATCCCTCTTGTAGTTAACCAACATAGCATCATCGCTAACAACTCAAGACTCAAACAACAGCTGGTCTTTGAAACATTATTATAAGTGTTCTTATTTTTCTCTCCATTTTCTTCAGATTTGACCGTATGGGCTCCGGAGGGCCTCTATTTATCGACATTACATGGCACCCAGCCGGGGACCCGGGCTCAGACAAAGAAACCTCCTCCATGATGATAGCCAGCACAGCTGTTAACTACTGTGGCCTGGAGAGCATCCTCCACCTGACCTGCTGCAACCAGACCAAAGAGAAGATCACAGGCCACCTGGCCAAAGCAAAGCGCCTGGGCCTCAAGAACATCATGGCACTGAGAGGAGGTAGGACACATGATGTCTGTTTGCATTCTAAATTACAGAAGTAGTTGCACCGTGTAGTCCTTTGTGGGTCACAGTGCTTGGAAGTTTTATAAATGAAAAGAGAATTCTTAGCGGCATAGCTTTTCAAGTTTCCTTTCACAAGAAAATAGCTGACCATCTTCTGCCAGCTGTTCTCAGCAAAGAGGAGAGTTACACAAGCCTTGCCTGGAGTGTTTGTATTAGAATCCTGCTGTTAAAAAGCAGGCTGCTGTTTGATTTCTTATTCACACTTTTCAGGTTTACTCACGCCTCCAGTGTTTTAGCGGTGTTAAATGGACCATTGTTGGCAGATCACATAACCAAACAAAGTACCGGAAATTAGGGCTGGCCGATGTGGCTTTAAAA
The DNA here is from genome assembly GCF_008729295.1 of Plectropomus leopardus. Lineage (NCBI taxonomy): Eukaryota > Metazoa > Chordata > Actinopteri > Perciformes > Serranidae > Plectropomus > Plectropomus leopardus. The sequence goes on along the minus strand of NC_056470.1, from coordinate 3,628,363 downwards.
TAATGAACTGTAATAAACTTTAATAAAATGTTGATATAATTAAATAAAATGGAGCGGGACCCATGGTGCTTTTATTTTGAAGGACTTGGCTTGTCTGCTGTGGACTTGAAGCTTCTGGTCAACAGTTGGATGTTAGCATTAGCAGAAAGTTAAATGGAGGATTCATCCACTGCAAGCTGAAAACAAACTAACAGCTCTCCACCTCGTAGATTGCAAAGAATTCCAAGTCACACTGGTGCGCAGTGATCGCAAAGTGTGAATGAATAGTAACGATCAGAGCTCTGAAGACAGAAAAACACAAAGCCTCACCTGCTCACAGTACTGCCACTACCACTCATGAAATTAGACTGTTACTGCAGTGCCATTAAACATGATTTATTCTCTGTAAGCTGGAAACAAACTAACAGCTCTTCACTTCAGATATTAATAGTCTATGTAAGTCATGGTGGTGCTCCATGGTCGCAAAATGTGACTAAAAGCAAAGCCCTGGTGTGTGTGTGTGTGTGTGTGTGTGTGTGTGTGTGTGTGTGTGTGTGTGTGTGTGTGTGTGTGTGTGTGTGTGTGTGTGTGTGTGTGTGTGTGTGTGAGTGTGTGAGAGAGAGAGAGAGAGAGAGAGAGAGAGAGAGAGGCGAGAGCTGTAACAGAGGGCAAGAGAACTCAATCAATGGTGGCTCATGAAAACAACGTGACAATTTATACTCTGTTGACAAGATAGTCATTTTATACATTGCACATGGAACAACCTGCGATACGTCAAGCATATTCGATACAACACCCACCCCTACCGGAAATGGATCAGGCTGTCAGTATACCAATCCTGCTGAACCGTTTAACATTGTTAGTTTCAGATATGGTGAAGACTCCTCATTGGAGTGGCAAATTATTCCTCTTTTTTTTTACTACAGTACAGTTCCACTTTTTTTTCTTTCTTTTTTTTTTTTAATTTTTCATTCGCAGAAGTTGCAGATAGTACCTGGTACCTGGTGCTTTTTAGGTGCTACCACAGTCAAAGTGAGCTTAGTTGCTTCTTGAAGAAGGTAGAGTTAAAACACAGCAGACCATTGATTGGCCAAAGAAAATTGTCACAAGTGCAACAAACGACATTCTGCATAAACCTGCCTTTTTTAAATCACCAAGCTACCATCTACAATGACCGCAATTTTTTTATTTACTTTACCTTGATTTTACATAATGTCAGCCTGCAAAACGACGCTGTACATTCCTTACACAACCCTATACAATAGTGAAGTGCAGATGCTTACCTGTTTGGTTTGGTTTGAAGATGATGTCACAGTATTTACATGCACCATAGCTATAGTGATCAGCTAATAGTTGCTAATACATTTACGGGGTACTGTTCATAGTGGAAAAGGAAATAAAGAAAAAAGATCTGGTACCAAAAGTGAGTCGAGTAAAAATGAATCGTGCAGTGAAAATGAGGCAATAGAATAAACCTTGGAGAAGCTCATTACTTACGGCTGCCAGCTAAGGTATGATGTTGTGATATCTCCACAGACCCAGTGGGAGCAGACTGGGAGGAAGAGGAGGGAGGCTTCAACTACGCCACCGACCTTGTTAAACACATTCGATCCGAGTTTGATGACTACTTTGACCTCTGCGTCGCTGGTATGTTTTCAGCCTTCATATCAGCTGAAGGCAGTTTAAGTGAAACTCTATTTTGATTTGATTTATTTTTAACATGGAAAAAAAGAAAATAGAGAAATGATCAAGACAAGCAAGCAGACAGTTTTGACAGTGAGAATAATGGGTTAGTGAGATCCAGATATCTGACATTGTGAAGGATTTGTATTGCTTTTTGCTCTTTTTTTAGAAAGTGAATGTAAAGAACTCTTTTAGGGAACTCATTGTTCCCAAACCTTGGCCCAGTAATTTAAAAATGGTAAAACTATTGAAGAGTCGAGAGTGCTGAGTGATTTCCAATCCAGATCCTGCTTTGCTTTGTTTTGTACTGAAATGCATCTCGACTTTTTAGTCTGTATCTGTACTTGTATTCATTTCACAGTTATCAAATAACATTATTTTTGTTTTGTATAAGTTTAATGATGATTTGTTTCTATGAAACCATACTTTTAATTAGCTAATTTCTTTGGTGATATCCTCCAATAGTTGTTCTGAATTCTCCCCAGAAAAGAAATTATTTTTATCATCAGCAAACAATATTAACTTCAGTACAGCTGATACTTTGCATTAATCATTTATATACAAAATTAACAATTTTGGGCCCAACACTGACCCCTGGGGGACACCCCAAGCAATGTGCAAACATGATTAACAGAAATTACCCAACTTGACAAACTGTTGTTTCTTACATTTACAGTTTGAATTCAGTATGTGTGTATGTTCAGGCTACCCCACAGGCCACCCTGAGGCAGAGAGCTATGAAGAGGATCTCCGACACCTAAAGGAGAAGGTGGATGCTGGAGCAGACTTCGTCATCACCCAGCTGTTCTTCAGGGCAGACACGTTCCTTAAGTTCCTGGATGACTGCAGGGCAATTGGGATCACGTGCCCCATACTACCCGGAATCTTCCCCATTCAGGTAACTCCTGCTGCTCCAGGAGCACCAGTACTGCAGCCACTATCATAAAGGAGGCACAGGTTGAGTGCTAATGGGTTCATAGTGGGAGACTCTGAGAAAATGATGTCCACTGGGTCTTATTTATGAAACATGAGCAGAACTAATTTGTGTGGAAACTGTTCGCAAAGGAAAAATTACATATGTCGGCATAAATATGTTGGTAGCTCCAATCTTTTCATAGATACTAACAAAATCTACACCTGCCTCCAACTTCTTGTGTAAATAAGGAATGCACTTAAATGTTGCTTATCATTATTAGAAAGTACAATTTAAATTCATACTGTACACTGTTTTGTTCTGTTTTAGGCCTTCAACCTGAATTAACAAAAAAACACATCTGTACTGTAAAAATAGGCCTATATTATATTACATTTTATATATTATACAATAAATTTTTTTTAATATTAAAACCTGTATTACAAGCTAAGGGCTGGTATTTTTCCTCGCACCACTTCTCCTTCTTCTCTTCCATCTTTATCTGTCATCTCATGCTGTGCCCCTCAGTGTGTCTTTTGCACATGGCGATGCAGCATGCAGATGATGATTACCGCTCTCAGCTGCATGTTTCGCACATCTCTCCCACTGCTGGGGAGGTAGAAGAAAACATTGCCAACCAAGTCATCTTGCAGCTCTCCTTTCTCTTGTTTTTGTCTTCCGTCCCTATCTAGGCAGTGAAATGCTGAGATGCTAACATGTAATGTTTTGGAGTCCTGTATCTAGTCAGTAGCTGTGGGTTCAGGGACTCCAGAAATTAGTCAGTTGCGAAATCTCCAACAATCGGCAACTCACACCAAAACATTCTAACTCGATAAATAACAGTTAAAAGGAAAAATGTGTGTTTTAATTTGGGGATGAACTATCCCTTAAAGGTCAGAGTTAGGTTTAGGTTGATCCAGACATGCTGCTCATCACAAATGGTAGAAAAAGTCTTGCTTATGTCTCCTTAAAGATTCCAGAGACTGAAGATGGAGTGAGGTCAAATCCTTATCCACACCCTACCCTTAAAGAAATGTGGTGTTGAAAATGTGTTAGTATTATCAGATCATTTCAAACAGACCTTTGACTTTGATATGTCTGGACTTTAACCTGTTCGACTCCAGGGTTACCAGTCTCTACGTCAGCTGGTCAAGCTGTCAAAGCTGGAGGTGCCAGAGGAGATCACCCAAGTCATCGAGCCCATCAAAGACAATGATGCTGCTATCCGTAACTACGGAATCCAGCAGGCGGTGGAGATGTGCCGCGTGCTGCTGGACACTGGCAAAGTACCAGGCCTCCACTTCTACACACTGAACCGAGAGGTTGCCACCATGGAGGTGCTTCGACAGCTGGGCCTGTGGATAGAGGACCCCAGGTCAGTCAGCACTCTGCCTGCACACAGCTTATCCGGGCTCTGAGCAGAGGTCAGAGGAATTGTGGAGTTTTAGGGAAAAAGTTGCAAAGAATTACTTCTATTGGCTGAAAAAAAACGTAAAAAGCAGGAAAAGTCCTGCAGGACCCAAGTGTGGGCAAAATACTACCAGTACAACACAGCAGATTAATGTCACTACAAAACAGCAGGGAGACTCAGCATGGCAATCTGTTAGACTGGTAATATAGTTAATGTTTACAGTCCAGTCAGTGTCCTGCTCTGGTTGTAAAACCTGACCTCTACAGCAGCTGGATGATTGAAAACACATGTTCGTAGTTCCACAGTTTACATCAGCAGCACAAACAACATTAAGGGTAAGGGTTACATGTTCTGATCAAGTATTATTAAAGGTTTTTCTTTAAAAGAGAATACAAATCTAGTAGTGCAAACTTTGACATGATGGCTCTTGATTGGCTATGATTTGCTCTTCGTTACAAACCCGCTTCATGATATAAATTCAAATATCAATTCAAATAGATACATAAAAAGGGAGGAAAAAAAAAGAATCCCATATTAAATGTGAGACACTTCAAACAAAATCCACTAGCAAGATTTCATAAATTGCATCATTTTATTTCATGTACTCTTTGATCATACTGTTAATTGCATTAAGTCATCTTTTAATGTTTTCTTTGAAAGTGGGTTTGGTATTTCTTTAAATGGTTTGGTTAAAAGTTCCATCCTCTAAATGACAGGAGATTTGAGGAGATTTGTCCTCAGTCTTGGTGGTAATAGATACCCTAAACTGGCCGTAGCAGTTTAGCAGACTGAACTGTATCTCTTCTCTACAGGAAGCTATGAGAGATTACAGTGCATCTGAAAAACATTTCTGAAGTTTAAGTTTAAGAGTTAAAGCTAGCATTACCATTCATTTACATGCACTGGCTCACAGTTAGACTGGTGAGTAATTTTGGATTTCTGAAAGCAAATATGCAGAGAGAATCTGGGCAGATTTTTGTTTAGAGGAACAGGCCCCTGCTCTATGGTTGCAAGGCATTGTCACTTCAAAATGGTCCAGAGTCTCAGAGCTTGTTTCTGCTGCCAGGCGTCCTCTTCCCTGGGCAGTGAGTGCTCATCCTAAACGGAAGGTTGAAGATGTTCGACCCATCTTCTGGGCATCCAGGCCCAAGAGTTACATCTACAGAACCCAGGACTGGGATGAGTTCCCCAACGGCAGATGGTACGATTCGCTCAAAAGATTTTGAATGACAAAACTTCACTGTCAGTGTCCTTGTGTTTGCATTTTATTAGGTATGTTAGATTGATGTCAATAATTTACTCCCTTTTTTTTAAGAGTAAAGGGCGATTAAGAGTGTTTTGTGAATAAGTGCTGAAGTTGAAGAATGATGAAAACCTTCTGCCAGATGACTTTAAGTTGCCTTGTTGTTAATGTCTTCAGGGGAAACTCATCATCCCCAGCTTTTGGCGAGTTAAACGACTACTACCTTTTCTACTTGAAGAGCAAGTCATCCAAAGATAAACTGCTGCAGATGTGGGGTGAGGAGCTGCTGAATGAAGAGAGTGTCTACGAGGTCTTTACCTGCTACATCACAGGCCAACCAAACCGCAGTGGACACAAGGTAGAAACCATTAAATGATGAGTACTTTTTTTTTTATTGGTGGCCTCTGTGTCTGTTGACTGTTGTTCCCCTGTTTCCTTTGTGAGCTTTGCTGATTCCCCACTTGCTGTTGTGACTGATGATGTGGGCGTTGCTGTTCCCCTATTGGCCGTTGCTCTTTCGAAACAACAGGCTCTGACAGGCTGACAATTGCTGGTTGTCCACAGTGTGGGGGTAGGTGATGTCCTGCAGGCGTCTCTGCAGTGGGCCATTGGCTGAAAATTTGTTTTTCAGACCTCTCAGATGGCCTGGCGAAGCTGCCTGAATTTTGCTTTAAGGGTTTACTCTTGCTGTGTGTGCAGAATGATTTTATCGGCGCACATGTCTTTACAATAAAGATGTGAGGTGTCACAGTGTTGGTGAGTTCATCCAGATCTGTTGTAGCAGATTGAAAAACACTGCAGTCATCACATTCAGAACAGGCAGTAACTGCAGCTTTACAGGTCCATCTCCTCACAAGCCACACACTGCCTGTTCAAGGCAGGAATGTCACGCTATTATGCCCCCTCACCTTTCTGTATAAATTGCCCAATCATCAAAAGGGGGGGCAGAGTGGTTTCGCCTCTGAGGCGGGAACAGAGGTAGTAACAGCCCCGAAGTAAGATCTGTGTAAAACATAAAGCCAGAAAGCCGTGATCTTGGGCAGCGTGAGCGTGACATTTTTACAATGTGTTTATGTGTGGGATCCACTGATGGAGATTTAAAAAGCAGCTGTTAGCGTAGTGGCTAATTCAAAGATGAAGAACGGTGGCTGTAAATGTCCGCAAACTGGGAAAACAATGAGGTTCGGGAGCTCTTTACCCTCCGAGCAAAGACAAGATCAGCTCACATATAACAGACGGTAAATGATTGTGATTGACATGTTATGCCTTTATTACTGTTTTGTTACTGCTATTATTAAGAGCCACGCCTCCACTATCAATAGACACATGGGACTCATATAAACACCAAGCAATATTACCATAGAGTGCATTTAGTATTTTTACACCTATCATTAATGTAATATAACATGCGTTTGTTTCCATTATTGCTGTGCATCTCTCCCCCTTTCTCCCTCTCTCTTCCCCTACCTCTTTCTCTGTCCTTTTTGTCATAATTGTAATTATTTATGACATCTATTGCACATCTCCGTCCTGGAAGAGGGATCCCTCATCATCCTCTGCCGCCCTTCCTGAGGTTTTTTCCTTTTTTTCCCCGTTACAGGGGTTCTTTTTTGGGAGTGAGGGTGATGTGAGGGTCTAAGGCTGAGGTATGTCATATGCTGTAAAGCCCTCTGAGGCAAACCTTGTTTTGTGATAATGGGTTTTATAAATAAAATTGACTTGACTTGACTTGTATTGTAGCAGGTGGTGGCTGAGGTTGGCTATGTCCTCAAGAGCAGTGAGCAGGAAGTGATGATGTTTGTGCCGCGCATTAGTAATCAGGTCAGCCAGGTTTCAAACAGCTTATTAATGCAGGCCTGAGGCCAGATGTAAACAATGACCAGAATAAACAAGGAAAGGTCCTGCGGTGAGACTGTTTACAGTCAGTGGAAATGCTCTATAAAACCCCTTTCCCACCTTTTTTTAAACAGGGCTAAACCCGCTAAATGAGAGCGATTGGCTGTATTCCCACTGCCACTGAACTTACAGCTGGAGAGCAAGTTGGCCTCTTGTCAGCTGGCCTGTGTGTGTGTGCGAGTTGTCTTGTTTGTGTGTCCATGTGTGCAACATCACAAACGGGCAGTAGAACATGTAAACAGTAGCAGGAACAGAGGTCGTTGAAAACTTTTCAGTGGTTTTGTCTCTTTATTTATCTCTTACTTATTAAGTCCCCCTTTCAAACTCGGTGCAGACTAATATGGAACAATGTTTTAGCGCTGCTTAAGGGGAGACGGGGTAATTAGTAACAGCACGTTATTGCATCTCACCGGTTAAGGAGCAGAAATCAGCACATTCACCAGAGTGTTGTGTTCCCATCAAAGCCGATCATAGTCGGAGGCAATAAAAACCTGTGTCTACTGCAGAGTCATTTGACCTGGGTGTGAATGCTGTTTGCACGCATTGTCATTGCATTAAAAAGCCATATGTTAGCAGATTTTTTTGTGCAGTGGACATGAGGGTTAAGTGTCAGCTGCATGAATTCCTCAAGACTGATTTCTTTACACCAAACTATATTTTGTAGAAGCATATCCCACCTCCCCTTATTCTCTCTGACAGTTCCCAGTTGTCTCCTCCTGCTTTCAGTCTTTATGTTAAGCTAGGCTAACTACACTGTGACTTCACCTGTGTAGTGAACACACAGACAAGAGAGTGATATCCCTCTGAACATCTCGCTCTCAGAAAGTAAATAAGCCTGTTTCCCAAAATGTTGAATGCCCCATGTGTGTAGCATTTAATGTCATCAGATATTAGACAATATACTAAGTTGATTCTGGACTAAGGTTTCCTCTGGTGCCAGGTGATTTGTTTGCCGTGGAATGATGACCCTCTGGCCCCGGAGACCAACCTGCTGAAGGACGAGCTGGAGAAGGTAAACAGACGAGGAGTCCTCACCATCAACTCACAGCCTAACATCAACGGCAAACCCTCCACAGACCCTATAGCAGGCTGGGGACCTGCAGGAGGCTACGTCTTTCAGAAGGTACAGACACTTTTGTCCAGTTTGTTACATATATATGTTGACATGCTGGCCTTACCCTCTTGTTTGAAATCCAACAGGCCTATCTGGAGTTCTTCACCTCCAGTGAAAATGTGAACGCTCTCCTCAAAGTACTGAAGAAGTATGAGCCTCGTGTCAACTACCACATTGTTAACGTGCATGTAAGTTTGAACAGAGAGCAGCTGTCATTCCTTGTTTATGTGTGAGTGTGTTAACCATGTGTCCAAATGAATATTTTGTGTGCAGGGCCGTAACCTGACCAACGCCCCTGACATGCAGCCCAATGCTGTGACGTGGGGGATCTTTCCTGGCAGGGAGATCGTTCAGCCGACTGTAGTGGACCCAGACAGCTTCCTGTACTGGAAGGTAAGACAGAGGTTGTCCTGCTGACGTGAAGGGATTCAAGAATGTTCAGTCTCGTGTTGGTTGCTTGTTACGCCTGTTAGTGATTTTAGAAACAGAACTTTGTTGCTATTGTTATATCTATTTATTAGGGATGCACATGGTCCTGGGGTCAGTAGTAAACACATGTTGATGAACAGAGGTCTTCCCCAGGATGACTTCAGGAAGAAGTAGTCAGTTAACACTACTACACTGTGAAAAACAAACCCGTGTTGGCATCAGCAGGGGGAGAGTCAGTCAGTATGTTTCCATACACAGTTAAGTGGAGCTATGGTTATAACTCAATTAGGCTCAATTAGGCAGCACCAGGGGAGAATCCATTTATTGATGGAATTATGTCCGACTCCACCACAGCAGGTATAGACATGTCCCCTTCAGCTAGTTGCAATTAGACCTTCTTCCGGTTGACCTATTTGGTCACAAACAAGGTAGCAAGCAGCAAACGGGTTGCATGACAGAAGGTGAAAACAACAACACTTTTCAGTGCTGTACATTTGTGCGGACTCTGCCCTTTACTTTTTACCTTCGTCTTGTCTTTTCTTCCCTTCTGCTTCTTCTTTTGTTTTTCTGGCTTTCTTTTATGAATTTATGCTGTTAGATTTCCGGGTCGAATGAAGTAGGGCTGCAACAAAGAATCGATCAAATCGATTAGAAAATGTGTTGGCAATGAATAAAATTATCAATTTGTTGTTTCACATGATTACTACGTCACCAACTGTGTCGCAGGACTGTTTACGGCACATGCAGGCGGGAGAAGCCAGTGTTTAGAAGAGGCATGGCGGAGGCAGAGAGAACGTTTCATACGAAAACTTTAAAAGTTTGGCAGCTATTCACGTAATGCAAAACAAGGAAGTGTGTTAGCTGCAAAATATGCGAAAGTGACACGTCACGTCACGGCACGCGAGCACGACGGTTATGATGCCACGTCTAAAACGAAAGCGAAAGTGAGGAGGAGGAGAGCTTAATGGCAGGCTAAGTCTCGACGTAAAACGACGTATTGGGTGACTGGTGGCTCAGTGGGTAGAGCGGACACTCCATGTACAGAGGCTTTGTCCTCTCCGCAGCAGTCGCAGGTTCAATTCCATCCTCGGCCCTTTGCTGCATGTCACCCACTCTATCTCTTCCTCTTTCAATTGCACTGTCTTATCAAATAAAGGCATTAAAATGCCCCAAAAATAATCATAAAAAAAACACGTATGTTCAGTTTTAAAATGAGGAAACATAATGGTATGTTGTAAAAGCCATCAACATTTAGTTTTTGAATTGTTCATGTTTGATTTTGTAGTCATTTATTATTTCTAATTTAATATTATTTTGGCAGCTCAGGGATGTTCAAGCAACTGCCTGTTTATGCACTGCACTATTGGCACTTTTGTCAATGATAATCTGTTTTTTAACAAAGTAATGGGGAAAAAAATGCTTACTTCATAATTATTTATATTTTTTAAAAATCTGATTCATCAATTAATAGAAAAACTATTCGACTGATTAAGCAATTATCAAAATAATCAGTAGTTGCAACCCTGTTATGAAGCATGTGCAAGAACACCTAGTCCAGTTCAGGTCCGACTGTTGCATACACCTAAAAGAGTAAATCAACCCCCAGCTGCATTATCTAGTTGTGTTAGTCCAACTTCGAGATATTTGACTTGCTACAATTTCAGTCGAACATGTTTACATGTATTTTTTAAAGTCCAGTTTTTGTTGGACTAACACAATAATTCCACTTTTTCTAACTTCGCCTTAATGTACCGCCTGCAAGCTGTTCGTAGCCGGTGGCCGCAACTAACTGCTGACGAAGGATGCATTGAGATTAATTATGATGCGTTCAAGCTCTAGTCAGTAAAAATGGGTATTGGGTGAAAATAAACATCATGATGGGTCAAATTCGGGTTAGAAACTTGAATAAAGACAGTTGTTGCTGTGCCCAGAGTATGTTCTGCACTGGGAGTGTGGAGCTCTGAATAACTGGTGTTTTTATACATATTCCAACAAAACTCCTGTCCAGCTCCAAACAAATGCAAATTCCAATATCAATAAATGTTTGAGAGAGGCAACCTAGTGTTTAACAGCAGTCTTAAGGGTTAGTCACTCTCCTCTGACTGGCCCATGAGATGTTCCCTTCATCAAACCTGTGCTCATGTTTTCCTCAGGATGAGGCCTTTGCCCTGTGGATCGAGCAATGGGCCAAGCTCTATGAGGATGAGTCTCCCTCGCGGATGATCATCAAGTATATCCATGACAACTATTTCCTGGTAAATCTGGTGGACAATGACTTTCCTCTGGAGAACTGTCTGTGGCAGGTCATTGATGACATGTTTGAGCTGCTTGACGCACCCCCAGAGCCATTCACCGATGGAGCAGTGTCTGAATAAAATCCAATCTTTTTTTTAGGTAGAGAAAGAACACTATGGAACTGTTGATATTTCATGCATTGTCTAAGATGCTGCTACTTCCAATACAGAGCATATTCGAGAGTACAGAGTGTACTTGACAGTGTTTTTAAAGAGTCTTTATAAATGTTTTTAACATTTGAGTGAATGGAAAATGAAAGCACGTTGTCTCAGCTAAACACAGAACAGTGACTATTATATTTTTTAGCTCCATGATCAGTATCTTCATCCTCTGCAGCACTCCCAGCTGATCTATTACACATGTGCTCATAAAATTTGGGCTTGACCCATTCACCTTTTTTAAAAGCTTCCTTACAGATCTCACTCAAATGAGAAAAAAAAACTTGAAAAACAATGAATTGTGAACATGCAATGGACTTTTTTTTAAGTGCTTTTCACTAAATGTTATTTTCATGGAAGACAATCCTTCAGCAGCTATATTTAAAGTCAAATTTGTAATGCTTTTTAATGATGTTATGGGTGAAAACAGTACAGAGATGTGAGATGTGTTTGAGTGAAGATGATCATGTGATGATGCTATGTCAGCGGTTCTCAACCTTTTCCATGTTCAGGCACCCTTCGTTAACACACATCTGAAAAGATTTTGGTAGTTAAATATGATTAAAACCACGTTTCTACAAATGCCAGTTGGAGGAGATAATCTTATAAATACAACCTATGATCAGAATAGACACTCTTACTCTTACTCACATCAGACTCGTCAATAAGTGAATGAATGATGAAAATAAACGATTCCCCATATTTCTGGGGACCCCCTGGAACTCCCTCAATGATCCCTGGGGTCCCCAGACCTCTGGTTGAGAACCACTGAGTTAGCCCATCAGGCGTGTATCAAACCACAAATAACTGTTACACCATCAACCGGATGCCTTAACATGTTTTAAATGTACATCATATTTATTTGTTCTGCCTCCTTTCTGAAGCATTAAATAGTTTTTCAGTACTGTACGTCTCAGTGAGTGTGTGTTACTAACTTACATACAGGAGCATCTAGCACGGGTATGTGTTGCTAATCAAAGTGAGATATAGTGATTTTATTGGAGGGTATTTAGAGAAAAGAACCAGCACACTACATAAGTATGAGTCAAAGGCTAGGCCATAGGAAAGTACAGGACCCTGCCCCCACCAGGTGACACAGCAGGGAGTTTCCACTAATTGAGTAACTCTCAACAAATCATCACTCACAGAGACATGGGGTGAGCTGTTACAGATAAGATACACACTGGGAGCCTTACCTTGACCCTGTAGACCAGATCACCGACATCAGACAGACAACAGTCACCTGTGTCACAGAGACCTAAATCCCAGATGAAAAGGTGGTACTAAAGCAAGGAAACCCAGCCTGCTTTGCCTCTGGAAATAGCTGCTGCTGGTTCCTTTTAAATGTCATGTATGTACAGCGTATGCTCTGGAATTTGTAACTATAGAGATCAAACAAGACATACCTGATACTGTGTTTATCACCTTTATCCCCTTAGTAAAAAACATCTATGTAATAGCCACAGAGGTATCACAAGTGTTTTTTGTTGTAAATATTGTTTTATTTTGTCTAAAATTATTTTTTAAAATTGTAACCCCCTGCAAGGCCACGTGGCGGGTTTCGCGCGCGATAGTGGAAAGGCAAGCCCGTTACACGTGGGAGTGGCCATGTATGAGGGATTTCTGGGAGGTGATAGTCCACAGAGATTTCACAGAGGAATTGTGGATTCAAAACTCCCAGATGATCTGCTCAGCTTTTGAGAGTTATGTGATGCAATAACACCTCTTGTAGCTCCTAGGTGGCACTAAACATGCAAAAAGTATGCATGGCACATCAAAAATCAGCTATAAATCAGAAGTAGTTGTTCTAATCATTACAAAACTTGCAGTACATCTTGAATAGTAATGTTCAATCATTTGTGTAAAATTATTTTTAATGGGTCAATGGCCATAAAACCATTTTGAATTTTATGAAAAACACATTTTTAACATCTCCTTCTGTTTCATACCACTTTTTCTGTGGATCATTACTGAGCTTATCAAAAGTTATCAAAATCTTGTTGACATCTTTTCTTTTTTTTTTTTTAAACATAATACACATAATATTAACTTATCGGATATTTCAAAAGTACCTAAAACACACCCTGAAAGTTTCATTTGAATTGACCACTATTAGGTACAATAAATACAACAATGGTCATTGCATAACACAAATCAGACTATAAATCAAAAATTGTTTTTTTATCATTCCAAAACTTGCAGGATATGTTAAATAACAACATTGAACCATGCCTGTAAAATTATTTTAAAATAAAATCAAATTGAATGAAATTTATTTTCAATGCATTCTCATGTCAACTTGTAAAATATCGCCGTTTTGTCAGAGGACTTTCACGTCTGTTGTTGACACTGCAGGATGCTGTGTCAAATAACACTTGTTACATGTATTGTGTCTTTTCAAAATACATTTCAATTTTTACACAAAATGTACAGTTTCTGCTCATTAGATGCATACAAACATTTCAGAACACTTGCGTTGGTAAAAAGTTGTATTTACGTTTATTTCCATGCACAACAAAAGCTCTAGGTTAGGGTTAGAAAAACATCATATCAACATTATCAACATTCACAAGGGAACTGAACAGCAGGCTCACGGGTGAAAGTCATTGATGATGTTATGTTGTTCCTGGCAGCACTTCAGACTAAATGCCATCTGTGGCGTACCACTGCGAAAGGTACCGTTTTGTGTTGGTGTCTGATTCAGAAATCATTGACAAAGCGTCGGTCTTGTACGACTTGGAATTGAGAATGGGCTGCTATTGAATATAAACTTATCTATTCTATACAATGTCAGAAAATATATAAATAAAATGTAGTGTTTATATCAACCAACAGTCTAAAGCCCAAAGATATGAAGTTTATGATCATGAATGACAAAAAAAATGTATTTTAGAAGCTGGATCCAGAAAATATTTGTGTGGAGGATGTAACAGTCACATAAAAATCACATTTATAATTTTAGGGAAATTGTTTTAGGTTTGTCTCCCTAATAAAGTGACAGCAGTAAAATAAATATTATGAAATATTGAATATTATTTTCTGTAAGAGTCATTTGAAAATATTCTGCCACATTACATGGCAGGGAGACAACATATTATTTTGGATGCAATATAACTCTTAAATAAAGACACTGTCATCATGAAAACAGATTTTAAAGATTCTTAAAAAAATTGAAGCTCATCTTTTTTTAAGATGTCTTTTTCATTGGAATGTCCTTCAACTCAGTCATGAAAAAAGTGTTTCTGAAATTTTATTTTTTGTTTGTTTTGTTTTGTTTTGTTTTGTTTTGGGAAATGTAGTGTTTTCTGAAATGTTTTTTTGTTTTTGGAAATGTTGCAGTGTTTTCTGAAATGTTGTTTTGACCCTCATGGTCACCATTTATGTGACAAATAAATATATATGACAAATAAAATCATTTGATTTTCCTGTCTGAGGAGGTGGAACCAGCTTGGAGGATAGATTGATTATCAAAATAGCTGTGACTAATTGATTAATCAGCTAATTATTGCAGCTGTATTCTGACCCATAACATGAGGACTCGTCCTTTTTGGTCTTCTTTGTGTTCTTCTCTTTCTTGGGGAAGATTTTTCCATCTAACTGCTTCCTCCAGCTCAGTTTGATGTTCTCACTCTGCCCCTGGTCCTTCAGCTTATGTTTGAGCTGAGACACAAAACACCTCAACATCATCTCTCTCATACACAGATTACATTTTGCATTATTTTATCTGGAAGCTCCATTTTAGGAGTACTGAGCTTTAAATACACATTTTTTATGCCTTCACACAAGTGACAGTCAGCGCCGGGCAGCAGTATGTCTTCCAGTTGTCTGTGCGTTTCATTCTCGTGAATGCGATACCTTAACGCCTAAGGGAATTACTTCAAATTAAGCAAAAAGATTCACTTGGACTCAAGAATGAACCGATTACTACTTCATTAATAATCATATTTCTATTACTATTGTTGTAGTCATTATTAGGGTGTCTGCACTGCATAGCAGTGCAAGGAACTTATTACAGTTCGGTGCAACATATACCCCGAAGTGCCTGCATTGAGTTTTGGCGATTTAAGTTTTATGCTCTTCTCAGACGATTTCTGCGTTTATAATGGAGTCAAATGGAGACGCAATGTTGGAGGTCAGAGCATGTCACATCACTAACAAGCTCCTGCACTCTGGATATCTCTGTGTCTGTTCAAAAAAATTTCTCAAACAAAGTCTTCTGCTGCCCACAGTTTAAGGACTTCATACACAATTTGTACATCAGAACGTACGCATTTTTGTTTTCTTCCATCTCATATGCCCATTTAAGCAATAGGCTTAATATTTGTATGCCTTTTCTACCTCAGAGCAACAAGAGATCGGCTCCAGCTCCCATTTGCAGCAGGCAGGCTCGCAGAATTCCACCTCTTCTCTGTGACCAGTGATCAGGAAAACACAGACTGAACTCAGAACCAGAAGACGGAAGGTAGGTCGGATTACCGGGACGGAGACGGAGCAGGTTGGTCAGGGACAGGCAGGTTCGGCAACAGGAGAGCAGGCAGGAAAAGAATGCTGGAAAGTCTTGCATGGCAAAGAACAATCTAGCAATGAGAATGAGACACATGACAGGTTAAATGCAGGAGCAGGGATTGGCAACAGGTGAGTGTGATTACCAGGGGGCATCCCCCTCAGGAATGGCAGGCAGGAACGGCAGGCAGGAACGAAGTGACGCCAGGTGGGCGAGGACCCCAATGTGGTGTGGCGGAACTGGCAGGCTTGTTGGGGTGGCGACAATGGAAGTCGGCAATGAGGTCTGGATCCAGGACGTGCCGGGAAGGGACCCAGGACCTCTCTTCCGGACCGTACCCCTCCCAGTCGACGAGATACTGGAGCCCCTGTCCACAACAATGAGACCAGACCAGGCGCCGGACAGTGTAAGCTGTGGACCCATCAACTAGGCGAGGAGGAGGAGGAGGAGGAGGAGGTGGCACCCTAGGGGACAGCAGGCTCCCGTGCACCGGCTTGAGTTTGGACACATGGAAGGTGGGATGGACCCGCATGGTGCGCAGGAGCTGGAGCCATACTGCCGTCAGGCTGATGATCCGTTTGATGGGGAAAGGACTGACGAACATGGGCACCAGCTTTTGGGACTCAACCCGGAGAGGAAGGTCGTGAGTCGAGAGCCACACCTCCTGGCCCACAGTTGGCCGCAGAGGCGTAATGCTGAACAGAGCGCTGGAGGGTGGTACATGCTCGAACCCAGGTTTGCCAACAGGTTTGCGACGGATGCAAGCTTGGACTGAGGGCCAGGCAGACTCTCTCTCCAAGGTCAAAAACAGGGGGGGGCTGATAGCCGTATGGACACTGGAAAGGGGAGAGGCCAGTGGCAGAGATGGTCAGGGTGTTATGGGCATACTCGATCCAAGGAAGCTGCAGGGACCAGGAAGATGGGTCATGAGAGACCATACAGCAAAGGGCAGTCTCTATTCCCTGATTGGCCCTCTCTGTCTGCCCGTTGGACTGGGGATGAAACCTCAAGGAAACAACATCAACTGTAATACCATGGAGGCGAAAAACTTGGAGGAGCACCAGCTGGGCTGTCTCCTTGGCGGAGGGCAACTTGGGGAGCAGGACAAAATGGGCCATTTTACAAAAACGGTCTACAACGGTGAGGATGGTTGACATTGCGGGAGCCTGGGCGATAGGAGAGGGTGAAGCGGAACCTTGTGAAGTACAGGGCCCAGCAGACCTAGTGAGAGTTCAGTCTCTTAGCGGTACAGATGTATTCCAAATTCTTATGATTAGTCCATACCAAAAAAGGTTCTTTGGCTCGCTCCAGCCAGTGCCGCCATTCCTCCAAAGCCACCTTGACTGCTTACAGTTCGTGGTTCCCGATGTCATAGTTGCTCTCTGCAGGGGACAGGTGTTGGGAGAAGAAAGCACAGGGATGGAGCTTCTGCTCCAAAACGGCCCTTTGAGAGAGGACTGCCCAAATCCCTGTGTCTGATGCATTCACCTCTACCACAAACTGTGTCAGGGGTCAGGAAGACAGGAGCAGAGGTGAACCGGGCCTTCAGGGTCTGGAATGCCTCACCAGCCACTGGAGACCACTGACCTTGGAGCTGGTAAGGGCGGTGAGAGGAGCAGCCAAGGAACTGTCGTTGCGGATGAAGCAGCGATAAAAGTTGGTGAAGCCCAGGACCCGCTGCAGCTGTTTGCGGGTCTGGGGGACGGGTCAGGAGGCAACCGTGGAGACCTTGGCAGGATCCATCTGAAGGCTGCCCTCTGCCACAATAAAGCCAAGGAAAGGCACAGAGGAGACATGGAATTCACATTTTTCTGCTTTGACAAAGAGCGAGTTCTCCAGGAGCCATTGCAGGACGGCCTGGACGTGTCCAATGCATTCATCACGGGACTGGGAAAAGATCAGGATATCGTCCAGATACACGATCACAAACTTGTTGAGCGTGTCCCTAAGGGCATCGTTGACCAGTGCCTGGAAGACAGCCGGGGCATGACCAGGTACTCATAGTGTCCAGTGGGGGTGTTGAAAGCCGTCTTCCATTCATCTCCCTCTTTGATGCGGACCAGGTGATAGGCATTGCGGAGATCTAGTTTTTAAAAGATGGTGGCCCCCTGGAGTGGTTCGAAGGCCGAAGATAACAGAGGCAAGGGGTATCTGTTCTTTACAGTTATTTCATTAAGCCCTCTGTAGTCTATAAAGGGCCTTAAAGTCTTATCTTTCTTCTCCACAAAGAAGAAACCGGCTCCAGCAGGCGAGGAGGACGGTCGTATAATGCCTGCAGCCAGGAAGTTGGTGATGTAGATGTAGAGCGGACAGGGAGTACAGCCAGCCTCGGGGGGGACAGGTCCCAGGCAACAGGTCTATGGTGAGTCATAAGGTCTTTGAGGAGGCAGGGAGGAGGCCTTGGCCTTACTAAAAATCTGACTGAAGTCCATTGGGAAACCCTCATGAGATCAGGAGGTGGACTGGAGGATGGGAGGTGATGCGGCCCAGCAGCGTGCCTGAGGCAGGTGAGGTGACAGGTCAGCCCCCACTCAAGGATGGAACTGGTCTGCCAGTTGATGTGGGGGTTATGACGTCGAAGCCAGGGGTAACCTAGGATCAGCTGCAAGTCGGAGTGTTCCAGAATGTAGAAACGGATGGTCTCATGGTGGTTGCCAGACAGCAGCATGGACACAGGTTAAGTCTGGTGGGTGATGGTGCCCAGGCGGTGGCCGTCCAGAGCCCAGACAGGAACAGGAGAGGGCAGGAGCTCCCACCCGAGCCCCAGCTGTACTTTTCTCAGTACTTTTCCATTCACTCTTCCTCTGCTCCCTCTACCTACTGACCACGCCCACTCTGCCTGCTCTGCTCACTCACCTCCAGCTGCAACTCATCAGTAATCAACCCAGTATATAAGCCTGCCACACACACACACTCGTTGCCAGATTGTTCCTTCGCATTATGCAAGACTCTCCAGCATTCTCCTGCCAGATCTCTGAAAGCCGACCCTGCCTGTTCCTGACCTGCTCTCTTCGCCTGATCCCCGGTAAACCTACCTGTCTTCTGTCCCCGACCACGAGTTCTGTTTTGGCGTCCCTGATCTGCTTCGCTGGTAAAGACCTCTCCGCCTGGCCCCGACGATCCTCCTGGTCCATCCCCATCGGTACCGCTGCATCATCGGACTGCTCACTCGGTTTCGGAACCTCCGCCTTTCCCCGACCACGCTTCCGCCTTCTCCTCGACGGTAACTCCACACGTGCTGTCAAGCTGTTGGGCTACGGGGTTTCCTCCGCATCCACGCCGAGTGACGTAAGCTTCGGTTCGTTGCTTCGATCTCCCTCCAGAGACTTTGTTGTGGGTTCCGACCCGAAGAACGAACTGTGTGCTGAATTACCTCATCTTGCTTCGTGTTTGAATTGTGCTGGACTGAATAAAACTAATCCTGTTTACCGTTGTACTGCATCTGGGTCCGTACCACACCCGTTACAGCAGCAAAAGTCTTAATTTTTGGAGAGGAAGGGCAGTAACGCTCACCAGTATCTCTCTGGCTACTAGTGAGCTTGGGCTTTTACAGGAGAGCCCACAGGTCTGCGTTCCCGCTCCTCGGGGGTCAGAGGTGCCCGATCCAGCTGCATGGATACTGGTTTCTCTGTCTGCTGGGCGGTTGGTGGACCGCTTGGAATCCCACAGAAATGGATCGGAGGATGGGGACGGGGTGCCTCCAGGTGCCTTTCTCGCCTGCAGGCCTGGACACAGAGGTCAATCCGGGTGGCTAGTTCAATGACTCCATCCAGTGTCGCAGGAATCTCATGGGAGACCAACTCGTCCTCAATGTACTCAGCTAGTCCATGGAGAAAGGCGTCGACCAGGGCGGTGGAATTCCAATTGCTCAGGCCAGCTTTGGTTTGAAAGTCAATGTAATAATCTGCCACTCTCCGATTCCCCTGTCCCATGGCAATCAGACCCCGTACAGTCTCAGAGAAGGAGTGTGTGCTGGGTCCATGACTGGCCAGATTGTACTGTCACGGCTAAGTCTACCTCAATGCTGTCACGAATCAGATTTTTAGGATTGGAGGCTCTTACTGTCACCCTCTTACCTATTCTTTGCTTTGAGGCTGGAGCGATTGTATTCGGGATGTTTATTCTCTCCCCGGGCCTCAGATTGCTAAAGGACAGATAATGAGGAACAGTTTTGGAACAGTAGAGGCCCAGGGTGTCCTAGTGCCTGCACACAGTTATAGCAGATGACCCTGTGCTGCCGAAGGCCTTAGAAGCCAGGAGTCTGGATCCAGGCCGAGGTGGCCGAGGTAGTCAACTATGGGGGGTTGTGGAGGGAGGGGCAGGGCACCTGGGGGGCTTTTGGAGGCAGGTAAACTGGGTGGGTGTTTGTTGGTGTTGTATGAGATCTGGCCATACTGGGGGTGAGTGGGATCATTTTAATCCCAGACTTTACTAAGTCCCCCATCTGGCTTGTGAACCTGAGTGGTGAGACAGGGGAGGGAAAGGATGTCAGGGAATCAGAGGAGAGTGAGGATACAGGTGAGGGGATCCAGGGCTGGGGTGGGGGTGGTGATGGGGTCCGAGGCAGGGGTTGGGGTGATGATGAGGTCCAGGGCTGGGTTGGAGGTGGGGGTGGCGATGAAGGAAAATCCACAGGGAAGGCAGGTGGAGCAGTGTCAGTGTTGTCATCCTGGGGCTGGCTCTCCCTCTGCAGGGGAGACTTTGGTTGACGGAGAGGAGGCCTGGTATGTTTGTGGTTCCTTAGACAGTGCAAGATATTGTCTGTCAGTCGCATCAGTCCACGTCCATTCAGGTGGGGACCCATTTGATTGAAGAGCTCCACCCGTTCCCAAAACAGGTTGAAGTTATCAATAAAGTTTCTTTCTTGAGTCTCACAGGCATAGAAAGCTAAGTATTCAAAGCAAGGCGACTGAACTTATTGATCCTTTTGTCAATTGTTGGGAGAGGCCCACTGATGAATGGCTGAACTTGCAGCTTGTCAAGTCTGTTATAAAGTTCTAAGAAATCCTTTTTTAAAACTTCAGATTCTCCTCTCCTGGTGTCAATGGCTCCCACATGCATGATGACCTGTTTGATTCCAAAATGGTTTGACAGCTCCTGGGAGAGAAGTTCAGTTATGTCACTGACCTCAGCACTTGGATAGCTGCATGTAATGATCCTCTCATTGTTTACAGCACTGATAGCACCATCTCCCACAAGCAGGATATCCCTCGCCCTTACCTCTGGCACAGATCCTTTGTCCTTGAGTGCCTCGTGCTTCTTCTTCTGTATGCCACAGTGAATTTCATGTTTACCCTCGTGAATCTGATCATTTTTAATTCCCTGCTTCCCATTTATAAAATTGCTCTCTGGCTCGTTCAAAATTTGTTCAGACAGTGGTTGATATTTGTTTCTTAGCTGTATGCCTGGCGATGCTGTAATTCTTCCTGTGATATCAGCATTTGTTTTGCTGATTCTGTTCTATTTTGGCTTAGCACAAAGTGTATGCCAGGCAGCAGTGATATCAGTCTGTTCAGGTCCCATTCTAGCAAGTTTTGGGAAAGACACTATGTCATCCAGGTTTAAAATATTTGAGGTATACTTAGCTGTCTTAGAATTGGATGTTATTGGGAGTTTCTCATGAAGTCCTCTATCTACTTCGAGTGTAAAAATCCTGTGTGTTGCACAGCGATTTCCTGTAGATATTTCCAACAGTTCTGGCACGATGTGCCTGTTGTTGATTTTACAGGATTTAACACATTCTTGTCACACAGGGTCTGACTGCAGCTCCCGCTGGTCGGAGCCATCCCTTGCCATGGCTCTGTGTTAATACACATAGTTTCTTCTGAAGAAAAAGTAGATAATCCCAATACAAAAATGTCAAAGATTATCCTCCAAATGATTTAATCGCTGTAGGGAACCTCCTTGAATGTGTTGGAGTTTGTGAAAAAAGGGAAAAAAATAGGAAAAATAAAAGCTAAGCAGAGAGCAAGCAAGAAGAGTGTCTGCACTGTAGCGAAGCAGGAAGAAGAAGAAAAGAAGAAGAAGAAAAAGAAGATGTCTTTACTGACATGTACATTGTACAGCGAAATTATCCTCTGCATTTAACCCATCCTC
Organism: Plectropomus leopardus; assembly: GCF_008729295.1. Lineage (NCBI taxonomy): Eukaryota > Metazoa > Chordata > Actinopteri > Perciformes > Serranidae > Plectropomus > Plectropomus leopardus. The sequence goes on along the minus strand of NC_056470.1, from coordinate 3,606,642 downwards.
TATGGAGCAGTGAATAGCCGTGTGTAACACTCAGGGACTGACTCCAGATCCTCTGCTAGCGTCTTGATCAGGATTCTGTATGCCATCATACTTGTGGCATGATTTATTCGGTCTAGTTTGGTTTTTTTTCCAAAGTTTCAAAATAAAACTAGCCCATATTATGACACTCAGTCCAACTTCTCAGTTTCAGCAAATGAGCAGACAGATATTTGTGTTTTTGTGTTTTCATGTCTTTGTGTTTTCATGTTGGCCACCATAGTTAGGCTGTTCAAAAGAGTCTTTGACCCCCTCTATGACCCAGTGGGAGCAACAGGGTATGACACATGTGCAATTAAACTGGAGCTGGTATGCTGGAGGGTTACAGTCGACAGTGCTGCAAATACAGGGACGGTGCCCCTTTGATGGATGTGTTATTTTGTTTTTGGGGTTTTTTTTGCCCCCTTTGGTACACTTGGCCTGACAAAACCTTTGGGTACACCCTCTTGATGATGATCCACATACAATAGAGCATTTGCATATAGAAAGTGTTAATTGTCTTTTCTTATGCACTTTTTCGTTCTATGATGATATGCCAACTATCTGTTATGACATGATGACATGATAAACGGAAAAATCTCCCAAAAAATCTTTGAAAAAAAAGAGGCGAGGAGGAGGGCTCTGTGTCCATATAAATTATGCTTGGTGCTCAAACACAGTTAAAATGGATGGACTGTGCTCACCAGATTTTGAGTTTTTGGTGCTAAGATGACGTCCATATTCACCAGTCTTTATATTGTTGCTGTATACAAACCCCCAGATGCAAATTCAAAAAATGCACTGCAGGAATTGTATGATGCCATCAGCAGCAACATCACAAAGCAACTAGATTTTAATCAAACAGACATCAAATCGGTCTTACTTAAATTCTACCAGCATGTCCAGATGACACCAGAGGAAGAAACATCCTGAAGCACTTGTACACAAATATTCCTGACAGCTACAAAGCCCTCACACGCCCTCACTTTGGCTTGTCAGATCATATTTCTCTGCTCCTTCTGCCAAGACATTATTAGCTGATAAAAAGGGTCAAACCAACAGTTAAAACTGTTTAAGTATGATCAGAAGAAGCCACAGCAGCTCTACAGGACTGTTTTGAGCGCACAGATTGGCTAATGTTCAAAGATGCTGCCACTCAAGATAACAAGATCAATCTTGAAGAATATGCATCTTCTGTGACATCATATATCAGCAAATGTGCTGATGATGAGGTGAGATTATTCCCCAACCAGAAAGCCTGGATGAATGGCGAGGTGAAGGCTCTTTTCAGAGTTTAAAAAGCTGCCTCTCAGTCAAGGCACAAGGAGGCACGCATCATCGCCAGAGCACGATGCAGGTGATTCAAACTGTCACAGGCTACAAAAGCAAGAGCGCCACCATCATATGTGAGACAAGCTGATTTTGATTCTGACTCTAAATCTGTCGCACTTCACCTTTTTGTATTTCTATTTTCTGCTACTTAATATTTTAGTTTAAAACATTTAAGGTGGAATTTTGTACTGTTTACTCCACTGCATTTATCTGACAGCTATAGTGACTTTGTAGATTCAGATTAACAATACATAATATTGAATACTAATAGAACAATAAAAGTTATTGTGTGTGTGTGTCATGCTGCTGTGACATTTTACCATCTCTGAGAGACAAGACAAAAATACAGTCCATTCGCTGAATTTAGAAAAAAGTCAGAAAAGGTATAGGTGGAATGTCTATGTAACGGTGGATTCATGTTCTTATAGGCATTCTGTCTTTATTATAACAATCCACTACAAACTTTAGCAGAGTTTGTACTACCAGAAATAGATTTCAGCACATTTTGGACAAGATTACATTCACTGCCTTGTGCTGCAAGATAAAAGAGGAAACATTTCTGTCACAACAGTCATAAACTTGTAGATGTAAGTCTCTGATCACATATAATTGTACTTTCATTCAAAAGGTCATATTCAGTGGCTCTATTATATTGTTTGCCGAGGAAGGGTCTGTAAGCCACGCTGCCATGCTGACAGGTCAGAATGACTCTCAACTCTCACACTGTGAGTCTGTGAGTCACAGATTTCAAATTAAGCAACTATTGATAAGGATTCACGTAAATTCGCTGACAAACTGATGTTAGGGTTAGTTTAACATTCACGTGACTTGTTGAACATGACATGGGGCACATGTTGACATTCTAATGTCAGCACGACTGGATAGAGAAAATAAAAAGTAGTAACCTACATTACTTTTACAAAGCTATCTTAACTCACTCTCAATTTGATGAATGTCCTGGAAAACCTGGAAAGCCCTACTATAACTAACAAAATTATAGATGTACCATACTAAACAATATACTATACAATAATATGATATTATATACATATATGTGTGTGTGTGTGTGTGTGTGTGTGTGTGTGTGTGTGTATGTATGTATATATTATACTATACAATCCTATACTATATACTGAGCCATATTACTGTATGGAAAAATAGGTATACATATACACAAAACTTTTACCAACCCCGAGTGTTATATATATATATATGTGTGTGTGTGTCTGTTTTAGAATTGTCATTTTTTTAAACACTTATTCTTTTTTATAGCACTTAAATGTCAATCCTTTGTATGTTGTATGTCTTTTTAGTAAACCCCTAGCCCTTATTATATGTATACAATTGTATTAAGTTATGAAATGATGTATGTAAATTTTTTGTCATTATATCAGGCTTTCTTGTTCAATTCAATCAGCACTCAACTCAACATTAATGCTCAACAGAGGTATCTTTTTTAATAGCTTGGCGAGAGACTGTAGGAGCTTTTACAACTTTAATAAGAACTTAAACTTCTGTTGTCTTACATTTGTTGTTGTTGTTTTTTTAACTTCCATTTCTTACCTAATTTTTCTCTTTTTTAATATTTTATTTTAATTAATTGACTTGGATTTTAATAAGGAACTTTTTAAGTTTCTTCAGTAGTGCTCATTTAAAGCACTACATTTTAACGTATCTAACCCCCCTTTGAACTGTTTCTCTATCACACAGGTGTCAGGCAGAAATACCTACACTTAACTGCTTGTAGCTATCCTGAATAAAAGTTTTCCTGCACACACCTGTGTTCACTCACATGTAGATGACATGAAAAAAACACTTGTAGGGGCCCAACATTCATGTAGTGTTTGTACTGAACTGTGAGCTCCCTCTAGTGCCCGTTTGCAGTATGTCAGGAGAATGACGTTGCTTCTTTCTATTAACCTCATACGACTAACATACGAATATGTGATGCTTGTATATGTTGTGATCAGTACATGTGCCACAGCATTCTGGACCAGTTGGAGAGTCTTTTTTTTTTTTTTTTTTGAGCAACCTGATAATAAGGAATAACAATAATCCAACCTAGAAGTAACAAATGCATGGACCTGTTTTTCTGCATCTTTTTGAGACAGGATATTCTTATCTTTTTGCAATATTACACAGGTGAAAAAAGGTTGTCTTTGAAGTTCGTTTTATATGGGAATTAAAGGACAAATCTTGATCAAAGATTGCTCCACAGTTCCTACGGTGTTGCTGAAGGTGAGGGCAATGCCATCCAGACAAACTTTATCATTAAAGAGTAAATAGGGTTTGGGGCCAAGTCCTATCAGTTCTGTGTTGTCTGAGTTTAACATCAGGAAACTGCAGCTTATCCAGGTTTATATGTCCTTAAGACATACGTTAAGTTTAGTTGACTGATTAGTTTCTTCCAGCTTGAATGATAGTAACTGCGTATCATGTGCATAACAGTCAAAGTTTATGGTGTGATTTCTAATCATTCAGCCTAAGGGAAGCATCTATAGAGTACCCAGCTTTGGTCCAAGCGCAGAACTTTTATTGACTTTTTCTTCTAAAATGCAACTTTAATGTCATATAACAAATGTCCTTACAAAATAATGACCTTATCTCATAATAACACTTTTGACTTTTTTATTGAAACAAAGTTAGTGTCATAACTTTACAACTTTTGTCTTTAAAAGAGTGCATTTATTCTCTGCTTTATTATAGTATTGCCATTGAAACTGGTTGCTATCATTAGCTTGCATTAACATGTATTTGGAAAAACAAGTGAACCTGGGGTTTATTACATCTTTGATTTTCTAAAATCCTGTAGATCACAACAATTTCATAATGTACAAATAACAGTTCATTCATTCTGTAAAAAACAGTCCTCTTGCACTAATGTCTCTCAGACACAATGTGGTGACTGGCAACTTTTACTGTTCATGTATAAATATATAAATCTTCCCATGGATTAATATGTGTTTGTGATCTGTGTGAAAAAACTTTCACGGGAGTAGCAAACCTTTTGTATGCAGCCCAGAAAAATAAAACATACACAAAAGGATTTCAATATTCATTGGTTTTAAATATTTTGCCATCTAAAAATATCCATTTACATGAATGGTATGTTAATACAATAAACATAGAAATGTAACTGTGAATATAGTATATAAATGTAAGATGGATAGTATATATTTAGTAAGCTCATGAATTAATTATACAGTACATATACATACAAAAGCTACAATAAACAGTAAATATGATGTTCTGACCTGTGGATTTAGTTAAAATGAAGTCCATTATTACAAAAAAATACATTAATTGATTGAAAACAATAATGAAAAACAAACAGTTGACATAGTGAAGTAAATAATTAAAATTGTAAGCAATGAGTGATAAATTCATTTCTTATGTGTTAAGCTAAAGCAAAAGCTGACGTTCAAATATTTCAAAATCATTACTATTATAATTCATTGTTATATAAATGTAAATACTCTGGGGTCTGAGCAGACAAGCAGCAAGCTCTCAGCAAGATACTGTTCTCTGCACATAAAATCCCTAAAGTATTTCATTGTCATTTTCACTCTTTGGCTTTTGTACAGATTAAACAAGTTATGGATACAACAGGCTAATCAACAAAAAGTAAATATGCATATTCCATAAAATGTTAAACTTTTGTACATACATGAGGGTGAAATGTGTCTGTAAGCTCCAAAGTGATATCCTAAAAAACTGACAAAGACTTTGTGTTGCAGTAGATGGACACATGTTTAGTCTGCCAGGTGAAGATAAATGTCTGTGGGGAAGAGAGTTTGTTATTTTAGGCCACGTTTATATGGAAATGATTTCACGAGAAAACCGTAACCTTTAGTTATATTTTGGCTGTTCATTTACACAAGCCGTTTTGTGTGCCTGAAAACTTTCAAATTTGAAAACGGGTTCCAAAGTGCAAACTTTTGAGAGCGCCACTGTTTTCTTTGTCATGTAAACTGGAAATACGGAGTTTCCTCTGGCATCGAGGAGTTTTTGCACACATGTATGACGGTCTCAGTCAGTAGCCATGTGCCAGTAGGTGGACAACAACACTGGCAAACTCCGGAGTGCTGTTTGTGCTGCTCACCCTCCTTAATTTAACAGCGATACTCCGGCAAAATGTAGATTTACTACACCATCACTTTGATCAACGGAGATGTATTACTTACATACACCTTCTACTAAACCCACCTCTGCGCGGACGAAGGTCCAAATACAGACACGTGCAAATGTTCGTGCATTACCCATCTCCATATGTTTAAATCTCACCGCTCTGTAAAAGGTAGTGTATGTGCGCATGCGCGTTCATCACAAAATCACAGCGCTCACTATTGGCCTGGCACATATACTAAAGCGGTTTTAGTCGTTTTTGCGGATCCGTGTGCACAGCGTTTGTTTTCAAAACATTGTCGTGTAAACGTGGAATTTTTTTTAAACAATACACAGAAAATGGTACTGTTTTCTCTGGATCGTTTCCATGTAAATGTGGCCTTAGTTAGGACTCCTCTTTGCCCAAGATTACAGACACAAGAATGAAATGTTGTTTAACAACAAATTTAAATTGTTAGAGAAAGTCCTGGGTGGCTTATTTACACAATATTGGCCATTGAGCGAGCTGTTGATGAACTCATGACACAGTGGCAGCAATGTTGCGGTATTTGTTTGTAGGAAATAAACATGGACTCAAAAACCTTCAGCAAATTCAACTAAGTCAAACTTTGTTCTTAGTATCTTAGCGCATCAGAGGTCAAGTTTCTGTCCGGATGTCATTCAATTTTGTGCCACATTTCCAGGAATTTGGCAAATAATTAGTGTGTTTCCTTTCACTGTTGTGTGAATATTTGGGGTTTGTTGATGGAGACATTTGGTGGCAAAAATTCTCCAATCTGTTTTAAGAATGATGACTTAAGTAAAAAACTCCACAAAAGAGATTCTCCATCAGCTGCCAAAACCAAACCAACTTGTTTGGCATCACTTTTTGAGGTGTGGCAACATGCTTTGAAGTATATGTACTTCAGTATGTGATACTTTGGTTCACTCTATCACAATGACCATGTGAACAGCAGAGAAAGTTCAAATCAACATAAGCAATCAACCAAACCAGATCATTTTAACTCCAAAATAAAAAATGAAACTATATAACAGAAATGAAAAAGGGTACTGAGAGTTTCAAAGTGCATACTAAAGATTCATTTTTCTTTTGTCCACTTTGAATAAGAATGATTCTACATTATGCAACTCCAAATATTTGCAGTTTAAAATAGCCGTGGGTTGTATTACAGTGTATCAGGGTATTATGAAATCCTTAAGGTGTGATTTTCAATACTGTCACAAATACAGGCACTCCTCTTTCTATAAAACTCCTTGTATGTAGTGCACAGCATGCACCACCAAAGCTCAGTCTTTGGTCGTGAACGGTGGAACAGGCAGCTGAGCTGAAAGAGATAGCAACACCTGGTGATGGAGAAGAAGTTACAGGACTGTAAACAGCCGGAGGCCAGCAGGCAGAGAGAAACTATCTGAATTGGTCATTGTTGGAACACAGGATTTATTAATGCGAGATGTGTTTTATGGTGAGTTATCAAGGCAATTAAGCCTCATCAGTCTTCATGGACTGAGAGAAAGTTGAATTCAAGGGAGTTCAGATTTATTTTTCTGCTTAATAAGGAAAACAGGTGTAAGAATATTTTTTTTCTTTAAATTTTGTGGGTTTCTGTTGTGTGTTGATTTGCCTGAAAAGCTGAATGTAAGCAGCACACTCGCAGTTTGGGGGGGGGGGCGCACAATTAAACCATCATATACCATATACCCTCATATAATTTCCTGAAGGTATGAGGATATGAAATAATACATACCACCCAAGTCTAGTTTAAAATCAGCCTGCTTTCTCTTCTGCAGCACATCCCTGCCTCTCTCTAACATCATGTAAAAGCCTATGGGATGTTCCAAGTGCTGAAAGCAGACCTGCTAAAGACTGACCCTAACTAACAAGGCTGACGTCAGTCAGTCCATCCATCTTTGTTACAGACTGTATTAAGACTAAAGCTCATCTGTAATACTGGCCCTAACATTAGCTTGCAGGACATCTGAAACACAACATTTGCAGCCTGTAAGTGTGTGTGCATGTAAGCAGCTTTCAGAGGTCAGGGTCGTCCCCCCTCAGGGTGTTGAACTCTTCAGGGGCTGAGTACTTGTCAGCACCATGACCAGCTGACTGACGGAAACCTGCTGCAATCTCATCGAAGGTGCGGCCCTTCGTCTCTGGCACCTTGAAGTAGGTGAAGATGAAGAAGCCAAGCAGCAGGACGGTGAAGATGATGAAGACATAGGGGCCACAGAGTTGCTGCGGGACATCAAAGTAAAAAAAAAAAAAATAATAATAATTTAATTTAATAATTTATTTTGAATATGGGCACATGTTATGATACATAGTGCAACAGTCAACAGTTGGTAAGGTTAACAACATTTCTGAGTGAAGATAAATATAACAGTTTAATTGTTTTATGTTTTTTTTTTTCATAGGGATGATGCAATTTAACACAGTTCCAGTACAGAGTATAAGACTGAGGTATTGCATAGAGTTGGCTATGGCTAATTTTCAACTCTTGTCGCTAGGGTTTTACAGGCTTTTACATGTTGACGTACGGTGTTAATAATATTTCAAACATCATAAAACCACAATACACTATAAACATGGAAGGGAACAATAAAATACACATACTACAATATACATACCTAAGTACATACATACATCACAACATATACCAGAATACATATATTGCAATACACATACCACAATACATATGCTAAAATATACATATCACAACACACCAACAGACTTGAAATAATACCCCTTGCCAATATTATTTGAAATTGAAGCTGTCTTACCTCAACATATTGGAAGCACATCCCCACTAAGAAGTTGGCCGACCAATTGGAGAAACCAGCAACTGCAATGGCAGCAGGTCGGGGCCCCTGGCTGAAGAGCTCAGCCACGATGAACCAGGGGATAGGGCCGGGGCCAATTTCAAAAAAGGCAACAAAACTAAAGATAGCCACAATGCTGATATAGGACATCCATTTGAACTCATCCTGAAGGACACAGCACAGCAGAGAGACTTTCAGTCACTGTGTTTAAAAAGCCTCATGGAGTTAGATCACCTTGAGCACTTACCAACAACGCCATGGCAACAGTTAGAAAAACTGCCGAAACTGCCATTCCCATCAAACCGATGAGGTGAAGTGGTCTCCTTCCTGTACGCTCCACCACAAACAACTGCACAGATGCAGAGAATGCATCAGCACGAAGGTGAAATGCTGTAGATTTAGCCCTTTGAAACCTGCATTGACATTACTTTCCCTGTGCTACATTTGGATGCCTTTTACAAGTATTTAATATTTTAACCCTGAGCAAAAAGATTTCTTTCAAAAACATGGGGAAAAAGGCAAAGAGAAACATGGAAAGAACTGTCCCACAAAGTAGATTTGGAAAAGTATTTGTTAAAAAGCCCAGGGAAAAGTTCCAGAGAGCTATATTTATTCATTCATTCATTCATTTTCTGTAACTGCTTGTCCTCGTAAGGGTCACGGAGGGGCTGGAGCCTATCCCAGCTGTCATCGGGCGGAAGGCAGGGTACACCCTGGACAGGTCGCCAGACTATCGCAGGGCTGACACATATAGACAGATAACCAACACACACACTAGCTATATTTATAATTATTATATTAATATATTTCAAGAGTATTTTTGTTTTTGTGTGTTTGTGGGTTTTTTATTTTCTGTTTTTTTATTTTATTTTATTTTATTTTATTTATTTGCTCATTTTCAGGTAGTTTCCTTAAGTCACTCATTGCCCAGGTTTCAAAGAGTTAAACACGTGAGGCTTTTTGTTCTGGTTCTTTTGTGACTCACAGAAACCACAGTGAAGGCAGTGTTGACCACTCCTGCACCAATGGTTGCATAGACGGGCTGGGACACTCCTGCTCGCTCAAAGATCCAGTTGAGTAGTAAAACACCTAAAGATGGAGACATAACACAGGGAACAGAGTTTGTGTTAGTGTATTTACACAGTCGCTCTGCCTATGTAATGCCCTTCAGGTCTCTCTTGGCATCCTGATATATTCCCAAACCTGACCTCATCCCTCCGACACTGAACAGGACAGACAGCTACACTCTGTTTCTCTGACTTACAGCATTGATTCCAGACAGCTGCTGGGAGAGCTGCAGCATGATGGCAACAAAGATGGGCTGGCGGTACATGGGCGAGCGGAACAGCTCAGGGATGGTCACCGTCTTCTCCCTCATCATCTGCTGGCTCTCCTCCTTCATCTCTTGCATGTCCTCACTCACGTCCTCAGTGCCCCGCAGCTTCACCAAGACTGGAAGACAATAAATCTTCAGCCTGGAGAGGGATTAAAGGGTAACTTCTGCAATTTTCAACCGGGACCATTTTTCCCATGTTTTTGTGTCTAGGGGTGTAATGGGAACCACAATTTTTAAAATTGGTCCAGTATTGAAAGCAGCAGCTGCCAGCTTGCCATGTAACCAGATGGGGCAATTGTGCACTGTCACCGCACGTCCACTAAAAGTGGTTATTTTTTTCCACAGACAGGCTTAGATTGTTTCTCTGAGTGTCTGATGTGTCCTTTTACTTTTCACTTGATCCAGTTTATTGTGCCTAAGTTTTACTGAGTATAGCACGATATTTTGGTGGCACAATTCAGTAGTGTGCAAAAACAAACACTTTTTTTTCATTTATCTATAATCTTTTAGATAATACTAAACTATGTTTTCTGTTATCCAACACAACAAACCATTCCTGGCAACACTCTTTCCAACTCTCACTAACAGTTTTACCTTTGTCTTCCTGCGACCCTCGTGAGATTTAAAAAACACTGCGTCTTCTTGAATGACATAAATATACAAAAACAAACAATTTCAGACTGCCTGTGGCAAAAAGAACCACTTTTAACTGGTTACACTGCGCAGCTGCCGACAGGTGCCCTCTCTTGCAATACCGAACCAATTTCAAAAAAGTTCACTTGAACACAAAAACATTGTTAAATACGATCAAGGTTGAAAAATGCCACAGTTACCCTTTAATAAAGCTGCCCCACACTGAGGGGGCCACATGTGTTTGGCAGGCTATGAGGTATAAGCGCACATCTGTGCCAGCTCATTTCACTGTAGGAACTTGTAGAGAAGCATGAGTGAGTTGGTATTTGAGCACAGTGATTGTCATAACTGCTTTCACTCTTGACAAAAATGATGTTGCTTTACTATATAGTTGTGTTTTTTGTGAAATGTATTTGTGTGGGGGAAAAAGTGCATCTGAAAGTGTGTGTTTGTGTGTGTGTGTGTGTGTGTGTGTGTCTCACTGCTGTGTGCTTTGCTCTCCTCGTTGCAGTTGATGAGGAGGTAGCGGGGGCTCTCAGGGCAGAGGGGCAGCAGGGCACACTGCAGCATAGCCGGCAGCAGAGTGAAACCTAACAGGAGGGGCCATGGGAGGCATTCCCCATAATGGATTCAATTCCAAAGATCTACATAACAAACACAACAAACTGCTTACACACACTGTATACAACACTGTACCATATAACCATGAGAAAAATGTATTTTGTAAATGGCCAATGGACCAGGTAGAGCGGGTTGTCCTCTAATCGGAGGGTCAGCAGTTTGATCCCCGGCTCCTCCAGTCAACATGTCAAACTATCCTTGGGCAAAATACTGAACCCCAAATTGCCACAGCTTTGGCTTATATATAAATACATATACATATATATAAATACATATTTCCCCCAAAATATTTTTCACTGGGAATCTCCTGCTGCAGCTCGATTCACAAATTGATTTTTTAAAGGGAATTATCTGTAGCCAATTAGATGCCTCCTTGCAGCCAATCACATGTGTAGATTAGAATATTAAATGATGACAGGAGTCAAGAGGTCAACCTCAACATAGTGTCGTATTTAGCTTGTTTCCCCTGAAATAAAATGTTCTCATGCTGTGAATGATTGGTTTTGCTAAGTTGTAACGTTAGCTCAGTCAGTTAGGCAATGCATAAGTCACATGTTGATGGATTCAGTGAATTCCCTACTCTGCACAAGAGACTGTGTTTGTGTGTGTGTGTGTGTGTGTGTGTGTGTGTGTGTGTGTGTATTGCCAACTGGACAGAAACTGGACAAATGTGTTTACATGACTCAGACTATCAGCATGATCACATTGGCATAACACCAGTGTGGTGGCTCCTCCCCACTCAAGTTAAAACCTTAATCCCATTAGGACTGGATTACTGTGTGCTTGTAAACATAATTGTAATAATTTTAATGAAATTGTCAGCCTGAATGTTGGGTCCTTTATTTACCCCAGCTGCAGAAACACAGCTCTTTATGACATACTGTAGATCAGACTCAGGCAAATTTAAAATGCAGTGTAATGCACCTTTCAGCTGAACTAATTGCTTCAGTACAACAACAGAGTCGTGTCAATCTGCTGAAAACACTTTGGGCTGTATCTTAGGCTTGACACAAGGCGGCGCATGGCGCAATGCAATTGAGACTGGCGCAGCTGTCATTTTCAGGCCCGGCGCACATGTCCTTTAAATAACAAATGTACTTGCGCCCATCTGTGCGCCCCTGGGCCTGTCAGTCTTAAAGTGAGGTGTGGTCAGGCGCACTGTTTGCAGATTGCTATTTTGAGGCAACAGAGAGTGAATGCGCTATTGGCCAAATAAAAGCTGGTCTGAAGTCAAAGGCACAGTCTGTTTCCTGCTATTTAAAGGGCGGATTACTCAGATAACAAGATGCACCTGCATGCAGCTCAGATGTTTGGATAAATCAGGTGGAACATCACAATACAGCTTTCAAAGTCCCAGCATTCTTTGTGGCATGTTGTGTGTTGCACAACACTGATATGCGTAATGGATGTCTCTTGGGCATAAATGAGGGCATATTACAGGACGTAGGATGGTGTGAGGCTGATGCCAGTTAACCCAAATATGCCAGCAGCAGCACAGGCACTGAGAGATCAGCTGGCTCCTCCCGTTTCTGCTGAGCGGCAAGCTTTGTTTACCCCTCCTCCTCACATCACTGTGCACTTTTCTGCATTGTAAGGTCATTCTGGAGGTTCCAAAAAATGATTGAACCTACACCACCACGTCCTCTCATGCCCGCTTTACCTCTGCTGCTTTTGAGGATATCTACTGCTTCCACAAATTATCTGCTCGTGCACCTTCACCTCGCGCACAAGCAAATCGGTTTCTTCAGCAGAACACTTCTCACATTTGTAAATCGTCAAATTCTTCAGTAAGATCACAATCCGCCAATTCCTGGCGCACCTGGTTTTTAAAGGAAATGGGAGCTGACGCACAGATTGGTTAATTCATGTTCCGCCCAAAACACACTCATGACTAATTCAGAGTCTAAATAAAACTCCTCTGCGCTGTGTGCCGCACCTAGTGCCCAGATTATCCGCAATTTAACTGGCAAAATGGACTTTGGCAGCCCTAAAAGCATTTAGACAATGCGCTTTAGACCATATGCAATAGATTATCTAAATAGAGACATTTGCCTTTTTGTACTGATGAAATAACTGCATGAAAATAAATATTATTTTATACACAAGGTGCCAAAGTGCATAAAACAGAATCAAAATAGAGCTTGTTTATCAAAAAAGTGCCAGTGGAGGATTCCCTGCACCCCCTGACAGAGATCCTAGCTAAGCCCCTAAAATGCTAAAATCCCAGAAATGTGCTAAAATCCTAGAATTATCCTAAAATCCTGGACATGTCCTAAAATCCTAGAAACATCCAAAAATCCAAGAGATATAATAAAATTAGAGAAATGTCCTAAAGTCAGAAACATCCTAAAACCCTTGAAACATGTATGGGGCTGCTGTGAGTGTCCCCTGGCCAGATTTCTAATAAATTATTACAAGTTTAAACAACGGGACAATGACAGACAACAACCACTTCACTTATTAGGAGACCTATAGCAAATTAGCCTTTCTTCACCAAGAAAGGGATCTGTCTAAATCTTGGTCCAGGATTTAATTAAAATCACCATCTAATTTTATGTCAATATTTCCTGCTTCAAGAGGAGTTGAGCATAGTTAGGAAAGAACTCCAACCTATGAGCGTAGACGTTGTGGATTAGTAACGTTTATTTTATTTGAAAGGGACGATGTACAGTTTAAAATTATTATTTCTTAAATCATTAATTACTATTATAACAGTGGGGCCTGTCCCATTTATACCAAAGAGTGAAATAAAAAGAATAAAGAGATGTAATAGTAATACATTTATTTACAATAACGCTTTTTAGATTCATTAATTGGGTAGCTAAATGAGACAAAGGGCTTCATCAGTTTCTATGGCAATTCTAAATGTCCATATGCAATTTCAGATTGAGTGGGCAACCCAATGTGGAGAAAAATGGATGCAGACACCGACTAATGGACACACAGAGTTCTCTTAATTTTGTGGTGGGATGTCGATCTACAGTGAAGTAAAAGTTGCACTGAATTCCGATACAGGTTGCATGTCTGTTCAGACTGAAGTGGCATCTTAAGGTTTGGCACCTACATGTTCTTTAAATATTAATCCAAATAAATTTTAAAAAAAAAAGGTCAAACATTTTCAAGTGAAAAAAAATCACTAGAACTGCTTGAAGAAAAAAAGATGTAAAAACGTTTAAATGATTCTTGTTTCTTTTTTGAATTATAATTAAAAACATAGAGTTGTATGCCCTTCCCCTATCAATTAATTATTTGACATGCCTCCCTCTTTTTGCACTTGCCCCCCCTCCCCACTGATAACAAACAGCCCATAATAATGATTATTTTAAAGCATGGATCTAATAATCTTTCCACTACTTGAACTTGACTAAATGTACTTAGTTTAATAAGACCACTTTTAACAAAAACACATATTGTTTTTTTCTTCTCGAGTCAAGACAACAACTACTAATCTGCCATTCATAATTAAAGTTTAAAAAAATGTTTTTCAGGGTATATAAGGTGACAGAGAGCATAAAAAAGCATCAAAATAGAGCATTTCATCTAAAAGGAGGATCCCCCTACAGAGGTCTAGGGCTAAGCCCCCAATGTTCTCAATTCCTAGAGACACTCCTGATGTGTACTGTAAGTGTTAAGCTTTAAATGGTGATAGTGTCACACTATATGGATTTTTTTTTCATGTTCTAAAGCTACTGAAGGTTGGAAATGAAAGTACAACTGGGGTTGAAAGGTTAAGGAGTTTACCTGAGCCATGAGAATGCCAATCACTACACCCAGCTGATGCAGAGTTCCTAATGCTCCACGGAGGGACGTGGGTGAGATTTCCTCAACATACATGGGCACAAAGCCAGTGGATAGGCCGGAGAAGAGACCCACTATGAAACGTCCTATGATAAGCATCTCAAATGAAGCAGCCATCTTGGAGAAGCCCATAAATGCAGCAGCAATAAAGGCGAGCACGTTGGCCCCGAGCATAGAGTTCTTCCTTTAGAGATAATAAGAAGAGTCATTTATAGTCTGTTTGACATTTTTAAGTGAAAGCATGATTAATAACGTTGTTGGTCATTACAGGATTCCTACCTGCCGAAGCGGTTGACAAAGAGGCCGACGGAAAAGGAGCCGAACATTCCTCCCACAGAGAAGATGGCCACAGACAGTGACCACAGAGCTGTTAAAGTACTCTGAGAGATGGGCTCTGAAAACCTGTCACTCCACGTCTCATTGTAGAAGCTCTCAATGATCTACAACACAAAGCAACACAGAGTGTAAGACGAATTATTACAGAGTAACCTTGTTTGTCTCAAGGTTTGCTCAATGTTGGTCAGTCACTTGTTCAACCACTTTAGTCCACATTGGAATAATTCAGCAACTACTGACTTCATTCATCCCTTGACTTTTCCAGTAGCACCATCACCAGGTTGATATTTTTTGTTCAGAATGAAATACCTCAATTGTTTGCTGTGAGACATGCATGATCCCCAGAGGATGAACACTAACTTTGGTGATCATTTTACTTTTCCTCCTGCACCACCAGCAGGTCAAATTCATAAGTATCCAACAAGCACTTTCAAAATGCTAATCTGAAAATGGTAGTACACTAACTTGCCAAACTAATATGGTTCATATCATAACAGGCATATCTGTACGTCCTTGAAGAGGGATCCCTCATCACCCTCTGCGGCTCTTCCTGAGGTTTCTTCCTGCTGTGCCAAAGTACAGCCTACCATAGCTGCTAACATGGCGGTAGACTCTTAGGGTTTTATAATAACAAACTATAGCCCATATAAGTGCATGCCACAAATCCATTAAGAGCGTGTCCAACCAGGTTAATTTAACCCTATTAAAGCTAAGCAAATTGCTTTCATAGTGCATGGTAGCCTAGATCAGTCATTAGACTTCAGCAGTATACACTACCAGTTTACCAGTGGGTAAACAGTAAATTTGGTAGAGGAACCCCAAACCCCTCTATACAGCATGCTGATTGTCCTACATTGGCTATTATTGTCATTATAAACTGAGGGGTTACATGAGCTTAGGCAGCAATCCACCTGCCGGGTAACCTTGAGCTCCTTACTCCTTAATGCCTTCAACAAACGGCTGCATTATCTCATTAACCTGCTAGCTGTCATTTCAGATATCTGTCAGACAACCTGCAGAGTTGCAGGTAACTGACAGCCTCAGAGGTCTTTCACCTGACAGATGAGACTTTAAAACAAAACAAAAGTCTGTCTGGACTCAAGTAGGTGATATCCAACATTTCTGGCATCCTACAACTCCTACATTATATATTTTTTGTTTTTATAATAATTAGAAGTTCATTCATGAAAAGTGTATATGTAAGTTTTTCTTCAATGCACAAAATGTGCTACATATATACAGTTTGCATTTGTCAAAAAATGCAGAAGCCATGTAGAGTGGATATCTGCACGATTTGTACTTCTGCATCCCCTGTCTGTCCAAAATCCAAAATCCAGATTAGTTGATCAGAATACTGTCTGAGTTGATCTGAGCTGACCAAAATACATCTCAGAGTCATCTTTTTTTCATATATGCATATATGTGTATGTATATATGTATGTGTGTGTGTATATATATATATATGTATATAGACTATTATCTTGTTGGCACAAGATAATAGTCTGACTTTTGCACACAAGACAAAAAAATCTAAGAGACTTCATGGGCATAGTGATCAATCAAAGATGATAGAGTAAAAGACAGTATAATGAAAAGTATTATGAAAAGTATGATAACCATTTTAAAAATAAACACTAAAATGTGAATACACTTTACTTTACTTCTCCTAGATATAGTTAAATAAATAACAATAAATCTTAAATTTATATCTAAATATTAAATTTACTTATAATTTTGTTGTACTTATGTAATGCTGCAAATAATTTGCAATTTAAAAATAACAAGTGCAATTACTTTGTTCTTTCTTAGTGTTAAAAACGCAGGATATACGATCAATGTAATCAATTACATTTAATTTCTTCTTTAACCATGTTTAAGAAAAATGACACTAAATTTACCTTGTACATTGTACCTTATAATCTGACTTAATTTGGTCATGACAAGGAGGATTTTGCTAATGATGAAGTTAGGAGATCTGCAGGTTCTGTTTTATTAACGTGTTTAAAAATATACAAATATGACTGACTAGTCTGCAACCAACAGAATACATAATCGGAATAGGAATCCACTGACAGAAAAAACAAAACAGCATCAGGCAGGCATTAAGTGGGCATGTCTGTAAAGGGGAGAACCCATTTTCATTCTGATATCTCGTGGTCAAAGGTCAAGGGACCCTGTGAAATTGCAATGTCATTTCTTCATTGCCAAAATTTAGCCTAACTTTGGAGTGTTATTCTGCCGCCTTAATGAGACTCTAGCAAGACACGGTTTGTTTTCCTCAGGTTTTAGGTCAGTTTCGTATTATACAAGTATCATAACGCTTTAGAACTCGGCTGAGTACAGCCTCTTAAAGATGAGAATATTGGCTGACAATTAATGCGACAAAAAAAATGAATGTGGTTATTACGGACCTTGATCACATCACCATTCACACATTAACACTGGCAGCACTAATATAAAGTAAATATAACGTAATAGTTATATTTTCTTACCTTTTTCAAGGCAATCGGTTTCCTTGATTTTTTAAAAGTAAAATCAACTTGTCAAATTTACAGTGTAATTATTACTTGCTAGATTATATAACCTTATGTAATTTAGGAAAATAGCCTTTCTATTACTTGTGTATACTCTTTTGTTTTGCTTTGTTGTTGTAGCAAACATTTGCTGTTGTTGTAAACTTTTGTACACTTAGCAGATCAGTTCTTGGAGCTCTCCACGAGTCTATTGCCATGCATCATGTCTTTAAACCTGAACAGTGAAAGCCAAAGTTTGACAAGGGTTTTTCAGGTGAACTAAATCCATTCTCTAAACAAATGCTGTGATGGTAAAAGCACTGAATAGACCTTCTGGATTCAGCTTTTACAAAATACTTTCCAGTTCCATGAGTGCATATGTATATTGTATAGCTCTGCCATTTTCCTCCATCATTATTTCCACACCCTTCTTTTTATATTTCTTGTTCTTTTCCCTCCTTTCTTCTCACTCATCTCATGCACACAAAATACTCACATTTTGAGGAGCATTGATGACACCAGTGTTGTAGCCAAACTGGAGTGAGCCAATCACAGCGGTCCCCACAGCCAGCATCAGCTGGGGAGTCACCTGTTGTTATAACCAGGAAACACAAAAAGTGGTACGCATTTAACAAAACAGCTTACCTAGTAATCATCTGCTTAATAAGGCTGTGTCACTTTCCCACAGACATTTAACAAGCTCGCTCTAAAGAATGTTTCATGTCATGAAAGCCAAATGTTTTCTGAGTATTTAGTGATGCAGTTTTCCTTCAAATCAACATGAAGACAGCCAAAAAGATAAGATAGGTCAAAGTATAATTCCTTTCATGCCAACACTCAACTGTAGTTGTGTGTGAATTGGGTCATAACTCTGTAAGAAGTGTAAGAAGTGAGTTCTTTCATCTAAAACAGGTGGACACTGACACAACAGGACAGATCACCTCACGTTTTTACTTTTGGTTTAAAACTGAGATTTCATTCCATTTCAGCCATTGCTGGTGGAGTGTAAACCTAAGCATCAGTTAGTTGTTGTCAAGGGACTAATGTTGTCACATGAATTACATTTTTGCTAACACATTTTTATATTGATCTGATTATGTAAAGAATAGTTGTTTTTATTTTTTGTATAATTTATTTAAAACAAATGATAAAAAAATAAATTATAAGCAATTATTATTGCTTGATGCATCAGTAAGCTCGTACTTACTGATGTACAAGGATGTGTTTACTTGTCTGTGCCCAAGGGCCCATTGTTTCACAATCCACCTGCGCCCCCAGTTCACTATTGCAGACATTGCGCTCAGAGCACTTTGGAATAAACACCATCAGTAAATCTGCCTCTGAGCTCAATTGATCAATTAGACACAGGCTGAGTGGATTTGCCTTGTTGTTGATTGGGAGTGAAGGAGCCATGAGGGTCACCGCGGGTGAGGGCGACAGTTAGCTGTGTGGCTAAACTAAGCAACATGGTGCTCAGTGTTTCGGCAAACAGGCTTCGGTGTCAGCTGTAGTGCTTCTGTTGGACTGCTGAAGAATGAAAACATACACACAGAAAGCTGGTGTTTACCAGTGTCACACAAAAGCATACAAAGTAGGTTTTGAGATAGACAGACACAAATTTACCAACACCAGACATGGATATGATGCCATAAAGACATAAGCTCTTACATCAAACAGACATAAAAATTAAAATTTTCGTAATGAAAATCAAGCAGATGATGTCTAAATGTCTGATGATGTTAGAATTATGAAATTTTACAGATGCTTGTCTTTGGTCTTTATACCTTTCTAAACTTAAGTAACAACAATGTTGTTACTCTACGTCAAGATGACATTGGGAAAGACATTTGGAAGACACTGGATTTTTGTTACTTTACAATCCAACTTTAAATCAAAAATATATCAATGTCATCCATCGTCAGCATTTTACAACAGATTGACGCTGGCATTAGACATTGTCGTGACATTGAATTTTGGTCACCCAATGTCACAATCTAAATTCAACCAAAGATCAATACAAGACACTTGTACTGTTTTACTCAAATGATTTAAATTATCATTAAATTACACAACTGTACATCAAGACCTTCCCCTTGAGAGACTGTAAGTGTTAAATACTGGTATTAATGCATCAGTAATAATTAATGCAATAGTGCAATAGTGACATAACACTGAGGGTTGCTATTCAGCTGGAAGCCTGCTACATTTAGCAGGCTATGTGCTTCCTACATAGCCTGCTACAAAGTTCATTAACAAATGTAGGACCTTTACTTTTTGTAATGCAGGACTTTTAGATATTTCTGCTTCCTTGAGAATAATAGGGTTTCATTTTTCTTTCACCACTGCAAAAGTATAGACATGGAAAAACATTTGATTTTGGGGTGCTGTTGCTACACACTAATGGAAGAGCCTCTGATAGCTGCAAGAATTTAACTGCAAATGGTGGTGAGATGGAGCCAGAAACATCTTGGAAAACACAGACATAATTATTAAATCTTTACAATTACATTTTTTGTTTTCTCTTTGGGAATTTTTATTCTCAGAGGTCCTTATTGTGTTTGTAGCCTATATCAGCAGAGTATGTTTACTCCTTGAATGGAAGTGTAAAACACTGCTATAAAGCATACATAAGCTGTGTACAATTAGAATGACATATATATTTTTTAATCTATAATATACGGTGGCCGACAAGTGCAAACGCGCTGCATATACAGACAGGTGCTGCAAATACAGAAACGCGCTGCATATAAGAAAACAGATGCAAAAGGAAAATGCTGCAAATACAGAAACGTGCTGCAATTAGAGAAACGCGCTGCATATTGGAAAACAGATGCAAAACGAAAACGCTACAAATACAGAAACGCGCTGCAAATAAGAAAACAAATGCAAAAAGAAAACGCCTCATATTCAGTCATACAATGGAAGTGCTCCAGGCCTCTAGGGGCAGTGCTGAGCTTCCACCCAAGAGACAGACAGACAGGACGCATCAACCCGTGAGCAGTTAGTTACATGAGCGGCAGAGATAATAGTGAGAGAAAACTGAGTCGGGAGAGGCAAATGAAAAAAGTAGTATTCATTTTCTTTTTTTTTTCTTCTTCTGTTCTTTTTTCCATATGTGGCCCTCATCTTTTACTGTAAAATGAAAGTGCAAGCTGATTTACTGATGTTAGCATACGAGAGACTTTGAAGTTTCTACAGAGTAATGTATCTGTAGTGGTAATTTAGCTATCGTTACTAGTAACACGTTACTTTCCAGGAGACCCCAGGGATTTGATTGCATTTTAAGGTTAGATTATTTTCGACCCCTCGTCATCCACATATAATGGATATTTTATTGATCAGTGCGATTTTGAATAAGAGGAAGGTGGGAGGTGAAAAGAGGAGTTAACAATAAAACAAGAGAGCATAAATTAAACACACACACACACACACGTCGTATTCCTCTAATGTATCATATCTCTTTATTTAGTGATAATTGCTATTATGTGATTTTTTGATTGAGTTTACTAAAGGGATTTACCAATCATGACTGAATTTCCAGGCTCTGCCATGTGTTTGCCCTTTCTCTGTGGCCAACATCTACACACCGTTGGAGTGTCTGTGCTCATGTGGCAAAAAAATGTACAGTTTTCTGGCAGAAGTGGAGACAACAGTAATAGACTAAAAGTTTATGTGTTTTGGTAGATTGTACAATAAAGGGTTCAACATCACCCAGTTTGGAATACATATTTCTGGCTAGATACAATATTATCAGTACGGTAGATCAACTTTTCCAACATAAATGTCATGTCATGTCCTGTTTCCTATTTTTGGCACTTTTGTAGCATTTTTATGAAATGTATATGTTAGATTTATAATTATTCGCATTGTTGTTATTTATACTTACATATAATTTGTCCATCATTTGGGAAAGTCCTTGCTTTCATTCATCATCATCACTGTTCATCATTCACCTTAAGTGTTTTATCATTGAGGACCAAAAGAGTGCAGGAAGACAGACCCCATCCCATCTTGGCCACCACCATGTCAGAACCCCTGTTCCTCTGTTAAAAGCTTTTGGACTATCAAGACCCAAAACCTCACACATAAAAACAGTGGGGACTCACAACACTCTCCCTGCCCATCTCCTCTCAATAACTGTTCTGATTTATTGTTTAATTCTAAGAACAAAGAACAAATCAAATGATTTATAATACAGCTGTAAAAGTCTGTAATGATAAGTCTACAATATAATATGATCTACTGTATTATACATTAAAAAATTTACGGAAAAAGTGTAGATCTCCATACTGAAAACTATTGTATCTAGCCATAATTAGGTTATACCAAACTGGTTATGTTGAACCCTTTATTGTACAATCTACTATTCTACAATCTACAAATCACATACAACATTTAGTCTAACTTACTGTTGTTCCACTTCCTGCCAGAAACTGTACATTTTTGCCACATAGCCACAAAACACTCGAACGGTGTGTAGATGTTGGCCCACAGAAAGGGCAAAAACATGGCAGCCCTGGAAATACAGACATTGATAATGTAAAATCCCTTTAGTAAACTCAATCCAAAAATCAACCAATAAATAGCAATTATCTACTAAATTAAAGAGAAATGTTTACATTAGAGGAATAACGACGTGTGTGTGTGAGTGTATTGTGTGTGTGTGTGTTGTGTGTGGTGTGTGTTTTAATTTATGCTACTCTTGTTTTAACTCTGATCCTCCCTCTTCATCTACCATACCCCACCCTTCCTCTTATTCCAAATCCCGTCACTGATCAATAAAAATATCCAAATCATATGGGGAGACGAGGTCGAAAATAATCTAACCTAATGCAATCAAACCCTGGTCTCCTGGAAAGTAACTTAGTTACGAGTAACGTTAGCTAACATTACCACTACGAGACATTACACTTGTAGAACTAAAGTCCTCTACATGCTAATTATCATGTAAATCACTGCACTTTCATAAAACAGTAATAAATGAGGGCCACCTATGGAAAAAGAAAGAAAAAAGAAAAAGAAAAAGAATACGATACTTTTTTTCATGCCTCTCCACTCCAGTTTTTCCTCTCACCAATATCTCTGCCGCTCATGAACTATCTGCTCCACAGGTTGATGCGTCTGTCTGTCGTGTCACTTGTGGAAGCTCAGCACTGCCCCTAGAGCCTGGAGCACTTCCATTGTATCACTGAATATGAGGCGTTTTCTTTTTTGCATATGTTTTCTTATTGCAGCGCGTTTCTGTATTTTTACGTTCCGTTTTGCATCTGTTTTTCCGATATGATGCAGCCGTTTCTCTAATTGCCAGGCACGTTTCTGTATTTGCAGCATTTTCCTTTTGCATCTGTTTTCTTATATGCAGCGCGTTTCTGTATTTGCAGCACCTGTCTGTATATGCAGCGCGTTTGCACTTGTCGGCCACCGTAATAATAGAATAGAGTTGGGACACAGTCAAAAATGCCATCAGCAGCAACATCACCAAGCAACCGGATGGAATCTTCATAGTAGCTGGTAATTTTAATCAACCAAGATATAGCAGGATCAAGAATAATTGTAATTTCATTTTTTAAAGTTTGTTTAAAAAAATGACCAATAAATCTACCTTCTGCATTCTACCCTCTAAAATATTGATTGCAGCGGTGTAAGGCAACAAACCATTATTGCTTTGAGTACTTATGTTTTTATGTCAACTTTGGTTTTGCTCCACTGCATTTCCTGAATAAAATAAATACTTTTACTCCAATACATTTCCCCCAAGCATTTTAGTTACTTGCTACAAAGTAAAGAAGGAAGAGAAGAAGGTAGTGAGGGATGAATGGATGAATCAAGGAATGGGTGGGAGAGAAAAATTGGATTTGGATTGGATTCCTTTAAGTTGTGACATAAAACAATTTTTCTTCAAGTGGAATGTGTATGTTACAAATAAATTAATGTAATAATTCAGCAAATTCTGAGCACTTGATTTTTATTTCCAACATTTACTTGTACTTTTAGTTTCCATACTTAAGTATTTTTAGTATCATAACATTACTTTTGATACTCAAGTATAGTTAATATCAAATACCTTAAGACTTTTACTCAAGTAATATTCTAATAGGTGGCTTCATCTTCTACCAAAGTAATTTTCTGGGAAAAAAAAATGTGTACTTTTACTCAGTTGTGGTTTTCAGGTCAATCCGCTGACTGATTTTCTCCCAAAACATGCTGAGGCATTGGCGTACGGTAGTTATGACGGGCCCTAGTGCACACTACTATGATGGCCCCTAGTGCATGCTATCGTGCACATATAATTTTGTCACATGATCAAACAGAGACTTGACATTATACAACATTGTTAGTATGAGTATTCTGTCCATGCTGCTGTGCTGACCCACGCGCTCATATTAAACATTTCCTGATTGAAGCATCAACCAGTGTCTCACTGCTAAATAAGAGTCATCACAGAAAAATCATCCTTTTAAACATCAACATGCATATAACTCAATCGTTATTGCATATCTGTATGACAAAAATACCATAAAAAATAAGAAATGATTTAATTCCATTGTTTCTTTTAATTATGTATCCAAATAACTGTCCTATTTTGTAATAGATTATTACTGAATATTTCACAAAAAAAGAAAAAAACCTGATAGAGATGGGTTTGGATTTTCAAAAACATATGTAGTAAATGGCTGCAATTCAAGATTTTAATAGATCTTGGAATACAGGTTCCACAGTGGTGCTTGGTCAGAAAGGTCTCATTTTCCATCGCACATGTTGTTGTAAGAGCCCCCAACCTTATGGGCCCGCACTGCCTGCACTGTCTTTATTTTTGCCCTGTGCTGAGAGCTGTCCATGCAATAAATGCACTAGTGTCGCTAATGAGTCTATGACTCTGTGTGTGTGTGTGTGTGTGTGTGTGTGTGTGTGTGCGCACCAGGTGTGTGTGTCCATATGACTTTATTTGAGCTATCATCACATATTGTTATCAGAGAGATTATTCACTCACTATGACTGTCACCTTGGTATTACCCGCCAAACAAACATAACAAACTGGAGCTCCAACATTGTCATTGTCACTTCTAACATTTTTGTCACGTGTGATGGCACATCAGTTACCTGGCCACTGCACTCCATCCTGATTGCTTGGATCACTCCCAAACTTCACCTCCACACTATGGAAAAAATCCGGACCGTTGTAATCCCCAGGCCAGTATGTTCTTCTTTCTACAAAATCATCTCTGCAATATCATTTATTCCAACATCGATGTAAACAAATCTTTCTCAGTTTCTCCCTCCATTCACCTGCTGCGGTAAGCAGCTTAATGACGTCAGCACTAAGTGGATCTCAATGGGCTGCCATGTGTCAAGAGGAGTAGTAGAATCAATGTGCTGATTGGCTCAAAGGATACACAGCAAGACAAACACGTGTCTAAGCATAGTGGTAATCCTGGCTTCACTATCAGATATGGATCAAATATTGATCAAAGCTGTAAATATGCAAAACTTTTCCTTAACAAAGGAAGCACCAGGAGCAGATCAGAGAAGGATAACCCTGGAAACCCAGTTCTTCAGTAAACCCAGTACTTCAGTGTACTTCAGACTAGTTCAGCGTTAATACAATTGGGTTTTGAGAGTTTTTATAAGATATGAAGAACGACATTTGAGACAGAATTGAGACATCTGACACACTGCACGGCTTTTTTTTTTTTTTTTTTTTTTTTTACTCCAGTGGTATTTTTACACATTAATAAGACCAGAGGCCTTTCCATGGGCTCATCCAAGTCAGAGGACAACTGACTCAATCGACCATCACTATGCATAGTTTAGAGAGCTGTAAGTGCATGCATGCAAGTGTATTACTCATGTTGGTTCAGAGGTTGTTGGTCTCTTTCTCACTAATCCTCTGAGCACAGTAGCTATTTATACCTCCACTCAGAGAAGTCAGTGGAGACCGTTTCACTGCTGCCAACATGCTTGACATGTGACCTGATGATGTGGCCACTTGCTAACAAGCATGGTGGCTCCATAGGATCACCCCTAAATTTTATCTCAGCGCCCCTTAAAATAATAATAATGAGAATGAGAAATTCACTCGCAGCCACTCAAAGAGGTGGCTGGCACACCCAAAAATCTGATGAAGAATGACGGTCTGAAGAGGACACATTTTTGAACCACAGTGGTAGCCTTTTTATCCAACTTCAGTCAGACTGGATGCCCTTTCATTACAGAGTTCAGAGAGCTTTATTGTCCCTCCAGGGGAAATTTGGTCTGCAGTGACAGCACAACCAACAACAACTACAAACAATAAATAAACATTGACACAAAAACAACATTGCAATGTACAGCACAACTAAACTTGACAAGAGCAACCCAACAAAATAAAAATAGAGCTATCAAAGAATATAAAGAGTATAAACGAAGTGAGGAAGTGGGTGAAGACCTGTCGTCAATTAAAATAATTTTAAAAAAGGATTGAAATAGGTCGTGCCACCGGGACAGTGCAATTTAAGAATTATGCAAGTTGATTGTATTGATTGCACGTGGCACAAAGGAAAATTTGTACCTATTTGTACGTGCCCTAGGTACCTTATATCTCGTCCAGACGGGAGAGAAATGAATTCCTCCAACAGTGGGTGATCAAAGCTGGACAGGATTGACTGTGCCTTCTGTAAGACTCGTCTGTCAAAGATCTCTGAGAGGGAGAGCTGCTGCATGTCAATTATCTTATTGGCTTCTCGCACAATCATGAACAGACGATTTTTGTTTTTAACAGACAGGTTACCATAAAATGAAATTAAGCAAAAAGTTAAAACTGACTCAATAAAAGATCTATAGAATAAAACCACCAAGGTCTTATAAACATTAAAAGATTTTAGTCTGTGCAGAAAGTATAACCTTTGTAGGCCCTTTTTGCAAATTGTTGAGGTATTGAGGTCATGTGTCAAGTTTTTATCAATCACTGTCCCCAAGTACTTGTAGGAATCAACGATCTCCTCTGCTGTACCCTTGATAATGGCCGGCTGAGCTGGTTGTGATATCTTCCTCAAGTCAATGACCATGTCCTTAGTTTTTTAAACATTTAACTTGAGGAAATGGCTGTCACACCACCCCACAAAGTCAGCCGTAACCCATGGTCAACCTCTCCATCCTGGAGTAAACTGACTAAAACTCTGCGGTCAGCAAATTTCAAGAAATGCCTGTCAGTGTGGCGACTCCTACAGTCATTTGTATATAAAATAAACAATAAAGGGGACAGGACACACCCCTGAGGTGAGCCTGTAGAAGAAAACTTCTTTCAGGATAAGACATTATTTACCCTGGCTACCTGAGGCCCACATGTTAAAATGTCTGTAAGCCATTTGTGGCATAAAATGAGTGGCTGAATCGTATTAAAAGCCGGTGAGAAGTCTGCAAATAAAAGTCTAACATGGGTTTTCGTACCCTCAAGATGCTTGTACAGAAAGTTAAATAGATGGGTAGTAGCGTCCTCCACACCTCTAGTTGGCCGACAAGTAAATTGCATCGGATCAAGCAACTCCTGCACTTCATTCATCAGAAATTCTTGATCAGTTGCTCAAAACACAGTTTTCCAGTGATCATGTCTGGCCCTGGGCTCTTCCTGGTATTACATTTAAGGAACACAGATCTGACATCAGGGGCACTGACGGTAAGAGGAGAGGTTAAATTACAATCACTCCACTTACCACACAAATTGCTATATGCCATAGAAAAATCATATTCATCATCAAAACGTAAATAAAAGTCATTAAATGCATTTGCAAGCTCTGAATTTTCACCAAAACCACCAATATTAATTGTCCTATTTTGCCTCTTGTCCTGGCCTGTCATGACTTTCATGCCATCCCACACTGCCCTTAAGTCATTGCTTTGAAATTTCTCCTCAATTTTTGTTTATATTGTACTTTGAGCCTCTTGATTTCATATCTGACTTCTTGTTTAGCTTCTGATTTTTCTCTGTCTCCACCATGTAAATAGGTCTTGTGTTTCCTGTGCAGTGCATCTTTTACTGCTCTATTTAACCAAGGTTTGTACATTTTCTGATGGTATCTTTGTTCATGTTTAAGCCCACGCTGGTTTGGTCATATTCTGAACTTTGTCCCCTTTACACAAGCCGAATATTTTCAACAAAATACGTTAAAAATAGTCCCATGTCTCCTGTATAATAGTACTCTTATTAGCATAAACTCGTATATGGTTTACTTGATAAAAAAGTAAAGTAAATTACCTTAAAATATAGAGTTATGGGACCTGACAGTGGGAGCAAGGTTGACCCAGTCACCAAGAACGACCTGGAGGCTCTACTTAGTAACAGCGTGATAGCTTCAAAGCTGACGTTGCTGCCCTGATACAATAAGCAACACAATCTCTGAAGCAGTCAGTCAACTCACTAGGACAACAGGTGACATCATTTAACAACCGTCTCAATAAACTGAAGTTCTGGTGGGTGAAAACTTTGAAAAGCTCACCAAGATGGAAGCTGCCGTTAAGTCACTTCAATCTCAAACCACTGTTCTTCTGGAACGGGTGGACGACCTTGAAAATAGGTCCAGGTGCTCCAGTCTAAGGATAATTAACATACCCGAGGGAAGTGAGAGGGACCAGGACCCAATCAAATTTGCCTCAGATTTGCTGATGACAGTGATGGGCCCCAGTGTTTTCGACAACCCTCCGGAGATAGAGTGAGCCCACCAGGCCAGGAGACACCAGCTTGGGGAAACCGAGGGCCTTCATTATCAAACTCCTCCGTTTGCAGGAGAAAGAGAAAACTGTAAGATGGGCCAGACAACACAAACTGGATTACCGCGGCTCCGAGTTGAGAGTGTACTCGGACAAATATTTGCTTCTTGGAATGTTAAAGGGATGAATGATCCAGTCAGAAGAAGTAGAATATTTTCCCACTTAAAACATCTCAAAACTGAAATTGCTTTTTTACAAGAGACCCACCTGACCACCAAGGATCATCATAGATTAAAGGCATCATGGGTCATTCAAACCTTCAACTCTGATTTCAGTAGTAAAGCAAGGGGTACAGCTATTTTAATACGTAAAAAAATTCAGTTTAGCCAAACTGAAGTTATAGCTGACCCCCAAGGCTGCTTTATAATTGTTTCTGGTTCCCTAGGCAATGTTGCTGTGGTTTTAACTAATCTTTACGCACCTACATGATGACACATTTTTTGGGAAAGTAATTCTTACCTGATCTAAATTCTCATCATCTAATTTTGGGGGCTGACCTTAATTGTATAATAGATCCACTGTTAAATAAATCAAATCCGAAATGGGACCCCTCTACTAAAATGGCCAAAGCAGTCTCCACATTTATGATCAAAAAGGAGGTATAGACCCATGGCGCTTTCATTATCCCAATAGAAAGCAGTTTTCTTTTTACTCTCCTGTTCATAAAACATTCTCAAGAACTGATTACATTTTTACTGATAATTATCTTTTTCCCGCTGTCAGTAACATAGAATATGCAACGATAGTAACTTCTGACTATGCTCCACTTGTACTGGGCTTTTTGTTCACACTTTTTCAAAAAACACTCCAAGCCATCCTGCTAAGCAATGATAGATTCTGTGAAACAGTTTCTAAAGTGATTAACGATTTCCTTCTTACTAATAACTCCAATCACACATCCCCATCTCTGCTTTGGGATAAATTATATCTTACTCCACAAGGCAAAATAAACTGAAAAAACAAAAACAGGAAAATCTTATGGAAAGCATATCAGAATTGGACAGAAGGCTGTCAGTATCTCCATCCCCTGAATTAGATAAAAAGAGGCAAAATCTTCAGATGAGTTACAACTTTCTGTCAATACAAGAGACTGAAAAGTTACTCTTACGGTCTCATGTTTTTTTTTTTTTATGAGCACGGTGAGAAGGCAGGATGACTTCTGGCATGCCAGATTATGAGCCAGTCATCATCCCGGCAAATCAGACAAATAAGGACCCCATCTGGAGAACTCACGGTAATCTCACTTGTTATTAACGAAGCCTTTAAAATGTTCTACTCTGAGTTATATGCTTCACAATTTCCCACTGATGAAACAGACATGGTAAGATTTCTTGACCAATTGGAATTTCCTTCCATAACTCCTTCTCTGATGAGGGAGATGGAATTACCTCTAAAACCAAATGAAACTGCGGATGCAATTAAGCTAATGCAAAGTTGCAAGACCCCCAGTCCAGACAGCTTCCCAATAGAGTTCTACCTAATTCCTTTTTTGTACAATAAACAAGTTAATTTTCTTAATTTATATGGAAAGGCAGGATCCCCAGGATTAAGAGAGAGTTTCTACAAAGGCACAAATCTGTTGGTGGGTTGTCATTCCCTAACCTAAGACACTGCTATCTGGGCAGCCAATGTACACAAAATGACTTTGTGGATTCAGGAACCAACGTTAAACTGTTGCGAACCTCACTCCTGGCTCTTCTTACATCTAAACTGCCCTTTCGGCCAGCTCATTTCACACACAACCCAGTTATTATCTCCACGTTAAGAATCTGGCTCCAATTCAGATGTGCCTTTGGACTCCAGGAATTGTCTTGCCACAGTCCCATACATAAGAATCATCTCTTTCTCCCTCCTGACACTGATGCAGCCTTTTCTCTATGGCAGAGATCAGGCTTTGTCAGGTTAAGGGATATTTATATTACGAATATCTTTGCTAACATCTTCATTTTTTTTTTTTTTTTTTTACTTTTCATGACTTTGACTTTCATTTGTATTGAAAGTCCCAAAAACAGTTCTTGTCCTCTAAAAGCAAAGATGAACATCACACTTGCTGCATTGCATCTTGGTGTATCCTTTATTGCAGTATCTGCAGTGTCCTCTCCCTTTCTTCACTGAGAAATGTGCAATTAGGTCCTTGTGTACATTCAATGGGGGGTGTCCACATCTCTTGGATGGTCTCTTCTAAACATTCAGAGGGCTTTCTGATGTCACAGTCTAGGTTGCTGGGCTCCCTTGCCTGAAGATGGTCGTCCTCTCTTTGGAGTTTGGAGTTGTGACCGGGTGATCCATCTCTACATCCTAGGTCTACATCCATGTGGTCAACGTGGGGGCCACCGACATGCTCCTCTACCCTCGAACCTGCCTTGGTTCTCTCAGCAGCGCCCAGGTGGTCAGTCTGCCTCGGGGCGTGCCTGAAGTAAAACCGACCATGGCCAGTGTTTCTGCCCAGGGGGCCATCAGTGTAGCACAGGATGGCCTAGCATCTGCCAACATTGCCTGAGGAAGACCAGAGGGAGGTCAGGTTGTTATTGCAATGGTATAGTTCAGTCTTTTCCACCCATGGTGGTGACCTGGGTTGTACAAACCTCATTTCAAATAACATACCTTTGCTCGACGACATGCCAGTCAAGCAGTGGTATCGCCGTGTCCCTCCCTCTGAGTACGAGGAAGTAAAGTCCCACATCAACCAGCTTCTTGAGGCCAAGATAATTAGGGAAAGTTGCAGCCCCTATGCATCACAATCGTTCTGGTCAGGAAGAAGGACGGGAGTCTACAATTGTGTGTAGACTATCGCCTGTTAAACACCAAGACCCGGAAGGATGCTTTCCCTCTCCCTCGTATTGAGGAAAGTTTTGATGTGCTTTGTGGTGCCCGCTGGTTCTCAATGATAGATCTAGCCAGCAGGTACAATCAGGTTCCAGTCATAGAGGAAGATAAGCCCAAAGAAGCCCTCTGTACACCGTTTGGACTCTTTGAGTTTAATCAGATGCCCTTTGGCTTATGCAACGCCCCTAGCACTTTTCAACGGCTGATGCAGAGAATGTTCGGCGGTCAGCAAGGTCAGTCGTTGCTTCTTTATTTGGACGACATCATTGTTTTATCCTCATCTGTCAGTGAGCACTTGCAGCGGTTGGAAGCCGTTTTGGGCCAGCTCCAACAGGAAGGCCTGAAAGTTAAGCTGGAGAAATGTGCATTCTTTCAGCAGCAGGTCACTATTGTACTATTTGGGGCATGTTATCTCCAGCCAGGGTGTCTCCACCAACCCTGCTAAAATTGAGGCCGTGGCCAAGTGGCCATGACCTCATAGAGGACCTGGAGAAGTGTCTGAGTTGTGTTCATTTCTTGGCTTTGCCAGTTACTACTGGTGGTGTGTAGAAGGTTTTGCGAAACTGGCTGCCCCTCTGCACAGGCTGGTGGCAGCGCTTGCTGGCACGAAGTCTAGGAAGAGGTCAGGACAGGCTTTGAGTGACACCTGGACACCCCAATGCGAGGAGCGCTTCAAGGCTTTAAAGGCTAGGCTGGTGTCTGCTCCCGTGCTGAGCTATGCAGACTTCTTACATCCTTTTATCCTGGAAATCAATGCGAGTTATAGTGGTCTGGGGGATGTCCTTTCCCAGGAGGCAGAAAATGGCGTGAGACCAGTGGTGTACGCTAGCAGAGGCCTTCAGCCCACTGAGCGTAACATGAGCAATAATAGCTCAATGAAACTGGAGTTCTTAGCGCTAAAATGGGCCATGTCCAAAAAATGTTGTGACTATCTGCTTGGGCACAAGTGCATTGTCTTTACAGACAACAACCCGCTGAGTCACCTATATTTGGCAAAGCTTGTGGCCACTGAGCAGCGATGGGCTGCAGAGCTTGCCATTTTCGATTTCAAGATAAAGTACCATTCAGGCCGCACTCTCCCGTAAGCCTGAGTTTACATCCAGCACTGTTGAGCAACTCTTGCCTGGCACGTCAGTTCCCAGCGCCCTGCAGGAAGCAACAGGTCCAGCTTCTGGGGTGAAGGTGACCCAGTCCATTGTTTCTGCCCCTCCAGGCCACTCCGCTGTAGACATTGGTTCCTTTCAGGAGGTTGATCCCCTCCTGAAGGAGATCTTCTTTTTCTGGAGGAGACAGACTTGACCCTCCGCAGCTGAACGGCGTCAACTGTCCCGACCAGCCATGGCAGCCATTCTGGGGGGGGGGTTGCAGCTTCTCCTGCCTGCAGTCTTAAAAGAAGAAACAACTTCACCAACAGCATGGTCATCAGGGCATCGAACAGACCACCGAATTGGTGAGGCGACATTGTTACTGGCCGGGAATGTCCTCAGACATAAAGATGGATGGATTCAAGAGTGCAAGCGTTGTCAGGTCGTAAAAGACTCCAGCTCAGCGTCACGTAGCTTCATGGGCCATTTGCTGGCATCCAAGCCAAATGAGATTGTGGCGGTTGATTTCACGCTGCTGGAGCCTTCCCAAAATGGCCTTGAAAATGTTCTTGTTATGACTGATGTCTTCAGCAAGTTTTCTGTGGCTGTTCCCACCCTGGATCAGCGGGCCTCCACCGTTGCCCAGGTTCTCTTGAATGAGTGGCTTTACAAATATGTGGTCCCGAGTTGTATCCATTCCGTCCAAGGTCGCTGCTTTGAGAGTTGTCCGATTCAACAACTTTGCTGCTTGTATGGGGTCACAAAATCCCGCACCACTCCATACCATCCTGCAGGGAATGGACAGTGCAAAAGGTTCAATAGAGCCCTCCACAATCTGCTTTGCACTCTGCCAGCGTCACAGAAATGGGACTGGGCTTCCTGTTTACCACAGTTGCTTTTTAACTATAACAACACACCTCATCATGGAGCTGGCGAGTCCCCTTTCCTTCTGATGTTTGGGCGGGAACCACAGCTCCCCAT
This sequence comes from Plectropomus leopardus, assembly GCF_008729295.1. Classification (NCBI taxonomy): domain Eukaryota; kingdom Metazoa; phylum Chordata; class Actinopteri; order Perciformes; family Serranidae; genus Plectropomus; species Plectropomus leopardus. Next base: position 3,573,481 of record NC_056470.1, on the reverse strand, counting down.
TGACTTTCTTCTTGGTCGGGTCAAGAACCCTGTTCCAGGCGAGGTACAGGCCTGGATTATTTAGCATCAAGCCAGACTCCAGGTGGCGTTCAAGGGTGCTAGGGAGTGGTTGTTTGCTCCTGTGGAGGCTTTGCACCAGGTGAGGACTGTACATCGTGATATGTTGAAGGCTATAGGGAGACCTGAGCCTCTTGTTCCACCCCCAGAGGCACGGCCTCTCCCAGCCTTGGTGGAAGCTGACAGTGACTCTTCTGTTAATGATTTCTATGTGTTGTTTCCAGAAACCCCGTTGCCTTCCATCCCAGTGGCATCCCGTTTAGTTGGCTCATCAGGCCATCTGTTGAAAGTCCCGCTGGAAGTTGGGTCCAGCTCAGGTACAGCCCCACAGCCGGGAAGTTCTGAAGCAGCTCCTTTGCACTCACCTAGGGATCAACCCAGCACCAGTGGGCATGCGCCGCGTCGTACATCTCGCTTAACAACTGGTCAGCATTCCAATGTCCTTCACCTCCCATGCTCTGCTGGTCAGGTAGATGGTGTTGCCAGGAAGCCGCCCATGCTTAATGCTCAGTCTGCTCTTTTTAGGCCTTTGAGTTGAGGCCTGTGTGTGGTTCATTGTTGGGGCACTGATGCAAAAAAAAGGGGGGTAGATGTGACAGGGTGATCTATCTCCCTCCCATCACTGCATGGCACTGTGCCAGTCCGTATGGCAGCTTGTGGGGTAGGGCGGCCTCCTCTCTGCTTCTGCTGTGCGTCTTGTGTGCTGTGTCGGCGCGTGTGTCTGTGTCGCACCACCTGATCGTCAAAGTAGGCATCCTAGCATCATCAGCTGGTTTTCAGCTGCTTTAATCGGTTCTGGGGCTTCATCCTCTAGCTCCGTTGCAGTGCTGCAAGTGGCGGTGGACCGGAGGAAGTGGGCAGTTCTGGTGGGCACGTTGCTGGGTGCAGTAGGGCTCGGAGGTAGGCCGCTCACGTTGATGCCGCTGTAGTGTTTCACTTTTTTACACTAGCTGTGACACTTCTCTCTTCTTGTTTTGTAGCGGGAGCTGCGGTAACTTGCAGCTCCCATTCTCCTAGTTCTGCACCGCAAACTATTGGAGTCGAAGTCGCTATTTGCCCCCAAAGCATCTCTATGGCTCAAAGACCTAATGCTTTTCTTAAACTTGGAGAAAATTTAGTGTATCATCTGGACAATTTGAGACTGCCTGGGGCCCTATGGTTGACTCTATATCCAAATTAAAGACATTACAGGATAAATGAATCACCCTCCAATGATGCATATGTGGCGATCCGAATCGTGGAATTTAAAGGAATGGGTGAATAGAGCCCAAGTTTAGCTTTTAGTGTTATCAATCTCACAAAAACCCGACAACGCCACCTAGGGAATTTCACCCTAGGAAATTAGTGTCACACACACAAGGACACTCAGGTCCGTTGCACTAATGAAGAGACTCGAAGGACGTGGTTCCAGTTAGGATTACAATTTTTATTAACAATACTTTTTAAAAATGGACAATTAAAACAGGCCAACATTAAGGGGATATTAAAATATACACTAAGGACTTGACAGAGCTGAGGCTTACCAGTGGAGGGACGTGAGTCAAAAGGGGAGGTGAGGGATCCAAAAAAACTTGCAACACAAATGAAAAATAAAGATGAAATGAAATTGGCAAACCAAAACAACAATAAGACAGAGCTGGCAGGAATCACTAACAACAAAACAGAATAAGGATTTAGCCTACTCAATTACAATCATAGAAATGAAAAGAAGCAATGTTCCATTACATCTGCATCTGTTCCACCTAATGGCCTGTGCAGCTCTCAGTGTAAAAGTACAGGCATTGTAGAAGGTCTAACAACAATGTTCAATAGGGAACACAGCCAGCTAACTTGCCTTATTTTTGTTTGAGGTTCTCCCACTTTCTTTTTACTTTTTGTGGGCTCAGTTTTGTCCACCAGGGAGTGCTCCTTCAGAAACCGCCTATAAAACACAACAATAAAATGGGATTTATATTTGTCACTCCAGACATTTGTCGTTATCACCCCACTTTATACAGCGTTTTATGACCTAACTAACCTGGCAGGAAAAACTAACAAATTTATTAATAACCAAACATTAATGTCTACTTACTCAAATCCTCTTTGGGCTGCATTTCTTCGGCCACTGAAGTCCTGCTCTGTCTCTAAGAGATAAAACCCCTAAAATTGGGATTGACTTAGCTGTGTATGAATGTTTTTCTGATTGAAAGCTTGTTAACATTGCTGTCGTAAAGTTAAATGTGCGTTCTTTACAGTCTGTGACATTAACTTTACCTCAGTTACAATTGTAAATTGTTATCTTAACACAAGAGTAAATGACAAATGCAAAGTTGTAAATGATACATTTGTATCCTTCAACCTCCGCCACCGGTCTTATGAAAACATTTGTAAATAAAATACTTTACCAAGCTAATCAAATTTGTATTTCCAAATTTGTTTCGTTCATTTGTTTTGTTTTGCTCTCCATTTGAAAATCAAAGGTGATTTGCTATTAAGTGCTGGGATATCTCGTGAGCTAACAGCAACTGCTATGTGCTTAAGGAGGTCCATGTGTCTGCTGTTAGCTGGTCTTGTCTCAGCCCTGCTCATGAGTTTTCTGTTATGGAGGGAAAGTTAAGTTACATTAGTTTAAGTAATGTAGGTTACAACTTTTAATTTTCCCTCTCCAGGCATGCTGATATTAAAATGTTCCAAGAAGAGCTTTATATCATGTGCAATGAAAATATTGGATGAAAATTACTGTCTAGCTAACATTATCTATCTGTTAAAGCAATCTTTACACAAACAGGAAACAAACACTTGGCAGCATTTATGTTAAATTATTTAACCTTAACATTAAATTGTTAAATCCAGATGTCAGCTTGTCACCAAATTTAAGTGAATCTCACTTTATCAATAAATGTTCAATTTCCATTTGAGTATATTAAAGTTGAGAGTAATTCTAGCCTGTAAGCGTGTTAAAATGTACCTTATAGAGGACCTTCTACAGCGTTGGTACACTGGCAAACAATAGTATAAGGCTATCGAATAATGACCTTTTTTATTCTAAGCACTTTACTCTGTTTCTCTATGAATGCAAACTGATTTTTTTGTTTGGGCTGGACATGATGCCAGGCACTACACTGATATCAGAGTATGCAAACCCCTCCACTGTGCCAGCAGAAGAAGGAGCAAAAAGTTTTTAAAAACTAATAAATAATAATAAATAATAAAAAATGAACTAAACAATTTTTTTTAAAACAAACAACTTTTTTGGTTACAGCTTTGCTAACTTAACCAACCAGTGACAACAAGCTTTCAGTGTGGCAGACGAGAACATTATATGCAGTAGAACATCTATTCAATGTGTGTTTAATCACTGTGAAAGACACATTCAGAACAACTTTACTGGACCGACACATTTCGGCTTGTGGCCTTGATCAGGGTCTGATGAAGGCCAGAAGCCGAAATGCATCAGTATCAGTCCAGTAAAGTTGTTCTTTAAACTGTAAGTGTTGCTGGAGCTGTTTGACCTCATCAAGACTTTATTATTCTCCATGCACCTATGACATTGCCAGAAAGTGCCAGAAACCCTGATTCTCACTCTTGATTAGTCTGTTAGAACTGAAGAAGCCACTTGGATGAGAGGCAAAACAATCTCAAGAAACTCAAGTCCAGTTGCCTACGATATAGCACCTGGAATTACCATGACCTGGATGACTGAGAACCTTCATCAACATTTTTGGTAACTGCTAAAAACTTACTCTGCAAGTATCTTCCTGATGACCTGATGGCACCCTGGGCCATTGATCTGTGGGCCTCATCCTTCATCTCTCTGGTTCAGTGGTTCTTTGTTGTCCTCTGTGGTCATCCTTTGTTGTCTCTTGTTGTCCATTGTTGTACATCTTTGTCCATTGTCATTGGTTCTCCGTGGTCCTCCATGCTCCCTGGTCCTCCCACATTGTCTGTCATCATTCGTTGCCCTCCCTTGTTGTGGTCCTCCGTGGTCCGCTGTGGTCCTGTTGGCTCAGGTCATATGCATGGCCTGAAGTTGTCAAACAATGACAAAAACATTGACCCTACAGGACTCTTCAAAGCCAACTTCTTTCAAATTCCACATCTCAAGTTTGTAATGCAAGCCTTCTGCTACAAATTTTAATCTTCACTAAGTATTAGACTAAAGTAATGTGATTTAAAATCAGGTGATTTGGGGTGTGAGTTAGCATAGATGAGCCTACCTGTACATGCATGTGGCTTCTCATCCAGGCTTGTCACCATCCACTTCCTCTCGGGAGAGAATTTTTTTCTTTTTCTGGACTTTCTCTTTGGAAATGAGCCATCTGGGTCCTGCAAAGATCAAACCTGTTTGAATATCTTGAATCCTACAGTAACAGCACAGTCTCAGCAAACACATGATGTAAGAATACCTACAAAGTTAAGGTAAGCAAATAAATAAATACTGATACAATTTTTTTCATGTGGTGAAGATTCACGGCTCCTTCCATGACTTTATAAAGAGAACTGGATAGAGTGTTCAGGGGCAGAGCCCTGTTAATTGAAAGTTGCCCAGTGGTTCATGGACCCAAAAAAGTTGAGCTGACATGTATGAAATTATCTCGATGGTCAGTACTAATTCCACACTGTGTGTACCATAGAATGTATGCACTAGCTCAGCTGACTTAAATCAAGATTAAATAATTCAATCATGCAGTTATTCTTGACTTTCCAAATGAAATCTGACCAAATGTTTCAAATCCCGATAGTGAAATAAGTCATTTCATTGGGGCTCTGACTCAAAAAATGCATCCACTGATTCACAAATGCCTCTTCCACCTCATAAGTCTATTAGAAAAAGTATTTTAGGGCCACATGGCATCACATCGTGGATGTAAGTCCACTGTGTGGTCAATATGAAAATAGGCAGACGCACTTCCTTGGGCCCTGGTTTTAACTCCCCATCTTTCCCAGCACAACAGCGGAAAGTTATCACACTGACAGTGGATATCAAGTGTTTGCTGCTGTAGCTGAGCCCACCTACATGTCTCTCTCTCTCTCTATATATATATATATATATATATATACATACAGTACAGGAAAGTTATAGATCACTTACGATGTCACCACTCTCACCACGTTCATTTTCTGGCTACTGGAGATGGCTGATGAGGACCCCCAGTACCTGGTGATGCTCCTGATGACTTTGCCAAGCAGGAGCACGCTGGTTGGGGATGTTGTGCTAGTCCAAGCTTGTGGTACCGGTTACGCAGGTGGAGGGCTGCGGCTCCCAGTCCATGTCATCTGAGCTCGGACTCAGAACCCAACAGACATTCATCATCTTAAAAAACCTTTAAAAAAAGTTAAATCGATATTTGTCCTTAGGCAAAACAAAGATATACTACATTCAATATTTTTTAAAGATTTTTTTTTTTTTGCTTTTTGTCTGTATTTGACATGATAGCTTTAGAGTGAATTGGAGGAGAGAGAGGGGCTGACATGCAGCAAAGGCCCAGGGCGGCTGTAGCAAGGACAAACCCCTACTCATGGGGCGTCCACTCCACGAGGTGAGCCACTGTGTGTCACGATCCCTGCTCTTCTCCTCCCTCCAGTACTTTTCCATTCACTCTCCCTCTGCTCACTCTACCTGCTGGCCACGCCCACTCTGCCTGCTCTGCTCGCTCACCTCCCAGCTGCAGCTCATCAGTAATCAACCCAGGATATAAGCCTCCTCCACACACACACTCGTCGCCAGATCGTTCTTCCGCGTCATGCAAGACTCTCCAGCATTTTCCTGCCAGATCTTCCAAAGCCGACTCTGCCCGTCCCCAACCTGCTCTCTTCGCCTGATCCCCGTAAAACCTACCTGCCTTCTGTCCCCGACCACGTGTTCTGTTTCGGCGTTCCTGATCTGCTCCGCTGGTAAAGACTTCTCCGCCTGGCTCCGACGATTCTGCTGTTTGATCCCCATTGGTACCGCTGCATTCTCGGACTGCTCATCTGGCTTCGAAACCTCCGCCTGTTCCCGACCACTCTTCCGCCTTCTCCTCGACAGTATCTCCACACGTGCTGCCGAGCTGTCGGACTACGGGGTTTCCTCCTCACCCACGCCAAGTGCAGTAAGCTTCGTCTCTCTTCGTTCACCCTCCAGAGACTTTGTTTGGGGTTCCGACCCGAAGAACGAACTTTGTGCTGAACTGCTTCACCTTGCTTCGTGTTTGCTTTGTGCTGGGTTTAATAAACGTCATTACCAACTACTCCTGTTTACCGGTGTACTGCATCTGGGTCCACACAGCACCCGTTACACTGTGCACCACCATTCTCAGCATTTTATTGTAGATATACTAGAAGCTGTTGGGATACCTGTCGCTGAGGTCACTCATGGTGATCAATGGATCTTCCAAAAGAAGACTGGGCATCAGCTGATTACTGGTGTCCAGATGGAGCATCTCCTTGAGAAGTTCCACAAAGTTCTCAGTTTCTTCCTCTTCTGCCTTGGTGTCCTCATCTGACAGATTGCAGATTGGTCTTGTCTGTAGCAAATGTCAAATTGGATGTCCTGCTTTCTTCAGATCATCCAGGGAGCTGAAACCATGGATCTATTATAAAACAGCTTTCGCTCCAGGGATTTTTTCGTATTCCAGAGGCAGGGGCGTAGTAGTGGGGGTGGGGGGTGGGGCCTTAATGGGCCTGAAATAATTTTTTTTTTTTTTTTTTCTCTAAGTTATAACTGCAATAAGTTAACTAAAATTGCCTGAATAAATAAATAAACATTATGAATTCCTTTCTGGAAAAGTCCCCTCTCACCCCTACTACTCACCCCTGTGCTGGTCTACCGGATTGATCTGTCAGCGGTCGTGAGAGTGAGTGATGTTGCAGGTTGCCGCACCATGTTACCTCAACAAAAAAAAACGAAGTCAGGGTATCAAAAAAAGGAAAGAAAGAAAAGAGAAACAAAGGAAGCAAGCTGAGGAAAAACAACTTTTTTACCGACTAAAGGTGGGCACAACTTACACAGTTTAAGAATGGTGTAAACTAATATCTTCACAGAGCAGCTGCTTGGCATCATGAACATTTATCTCTGTGTTTCAGTTTCTCAGTGTAATCAGAGTCTGTTAAGACACTTTGTGCGATTCAGATGAGTTAGTTTGATCAGACTGATCGTCGCTGCAGCATGTGTTCGCTCACTGCCGTGATCTCTGTCACCTCAAGTCCCGTATCAGACAGAGTGTGTGTTTGTCGGTGTCTCTCAGGCTGTGAACAGTGTCAGACTAGTATATCCCTGTCTCACTGCACATCCTTGTAACATCTGTGACATCTGGTTTACTCCCAGTGAACGGCGGTTTACCAAAACCCGTCACAGCTGCTCCCTCTCAGGCTTCCTCGTAACTTTTAGTAACTTCAGTGTATGTACAGTCAGCTCAAGACACCATGGATGAATTATAGTGAAATCTGGATACAGCTGTGGGGGAGGGGCCTCGTTCATTCCTATGAGAGCTGCTGAGTGGCACATGAGACACACTTCAAAATCCCTGTCATTTCTTGCTCGCCCAAAACCATGGATCTATTATAAAAAAACTCCCCAAACTCAAACTCCTCTCTCTCTCCTCTTCTTCTCTCCTCTCTCAACCTAACCAACTGACAGCTACGTGAACAGTGCCAACTAGCCGTTTGAACCTGTGCTTACACTATACTATAAACATATCCCACTTTTAAAACATACCCCACTTTCACTCTTACACTAATTAACGTGTTTTGAACAGCTGTGAAGCGGAGTGATACATACAGTTGAGTTAAAAGTCCCAGTGATGTTGTACTCCTATATCAGCCATGTATCTATTATAAATCCGGATATGGCCGTGGGGGCGGGGCCTCATTCATTCCTATGAGAGCTGCTTGGCGGCGCATGAAGCAGAGACTCTTTTTCCGGGTTTAGAAAAGTGTAAAATACCCAGATCTGCTGGCCCATAGAGCATGCGTAGAAGTGATTAATGACAGCCGAATGTGGCCGAGTGTACCCGAGCATTGACTCTGACTCACTGGCTCACTCAAACAAGTTTCCTGAATTGAGTGCTAAAAGCGAACAGCGCTCGTTCACGAGCATTCCTCTCATAGTAGCTTAAGCCTATTAGCAACAGCAGGTAATCAGCGGTATAACAACAGCGTTGCTGTCGGTTTTAATAATTACGTGATAATCAGATAATGGTATATTTATCTCTCTCTCTCTCTCTCTACACACACACACACACACACACACAATATACAAACAACTTATCAGGGAATCATATCGTAATCACGACTGGAGAAATCAAATTAACAGAATCAAAAAGTGTTGTGCCCACAAAAATATAATAAAAGGTGCTTTGTAATATTGCCCCGTGTATTAATACACAGCTCAGCTTTGAGTAAAGACTACATTCAGTACCCTTTAGTAACTGTCAAAAAAAAAAAATGCGTTCTGAAAAGTCAACATGTCTCAAAAAAAATTATCCAGTGATTTAAGGAGGTCTCTTACCCAGTGTTAAGCAAATGGGGAAAAGTCTTTCTGGGCCAGTGTGCATCGCGTGATGCTGTAGTTCCACTTTCGGCCACTATGAAAATTTTGCTTCAGAGGGTGGCGAACTTCCTGGGGGCCTGATATCAGCACGCATGGAATGCCTCTCGATCAATCAAATTGCTTGATCGGAAGTAACTGTTGTATAAAAGTTTACTATATTAATAAATTACTCAGCATCATAGTTACAATCTCATATGACACTTATAAATATTACCTCGCGGTAAAGTCAGTCAACTTTGGAACAATATTTGGCTCATTTCCAATGAGTTAGCTTAACATATTTGATATCAACAGATTCATTACAATCTCTAGATTCATATGATATAACTGACTTTGTGCTAGCTTTAAAAGCGTGCTTATGCTCTACAAACACTGTGTATTTAATTTCAAGTAAGATTATTTCCATTAGTGTTAAAGAAGTAAACTAGGAACTGAGGGGAATAATTCCAGTTTTAGGCTCATAGCATCAAGTGTGGCTGAATGTGATTGAAGGTAAACTGGAGTTTTTGGAGGTTTTTCACTTTGAGGGGTTAGATTATACCAAATAAGCCCTTGTTATTCAACAAGTCACTTGGCCTCAAATAATCTTGTTTAAAGAGGTGGGCAGTCTGAGAGACAATATTGTGCATGGTAGGCAGGTAAAAAGTATATGCTCATTATTGCTATGTAAAGGCAGTGAAATTTGGAAAATTGTTGGGTTTTTTTGGTATTTTGAGTTCAGGTAAACATAAAGGACTCTGGCTGTCAATTGTCTACTCCAAACTGACAGCAGGGATGTGATGTTAATGCTAAAATGTGTCTCTGTTTTTGTAAAAATGAATATCAGATCTTGCTGAAGAAATATTAGATTAACTCTTGTGATTATTTATCCACAATTTTCAGGGTTGTAAAAGTAGTAATTTATTGCTTTAAATGGGTCATTGGGTAATGCAGGCGTGGTTATAACAATTGTGCAAGGTTAGCTTGGGCCGTGGTGATGGCGCCCATTGAGATATGTTTTCATGGGGCCCAGAATTACTGGCGACACCCCTGCATGGGGCCCAAAATTTCTGGTGACGCCCCTGTACAGAGGCGTCTAAAGAAAAATAATATTTGATTAGCTAATCTGTCCCAAACACAGTGAGCAGCTTAGGATGGAAAGATAAAGAAATTGATGGACACACAGAAATAAAATGGAAGACATTCTAGCTGAAAAGCACTGAGTGTTTGTACCTTCAGTCTCCTCAGGTGTCCACAGCCCCTCTTCTTACAGAAAAAGATCCTGGTTTTGCTGCCATTGTCTCACTAAAAAATTTAAGATTTTTGTTTTTCTTGCACAAATCAAAGAAATTATTTTCAACTTTGGGAAATACACACATTTGCTTATCACCACACAGATTTCTGTAAGTTAGGTATTGAGCCGGAGCAAGGTAAAGTTGGCTTTGCATAAAGACTGGCAGCATGAGGAGCAGCTAGCCTAGCATTTACGCCAAGGAATAGTTACCACCAGAACCACCAACTGCTGTTTTTACGTTTATGTTTGATATGTTAAGAATTAAGTTAAAACTTAAGTTAATTAAGTTAAAATGAGAGAAGTTTTGGTTTTTCTCACCACTCACACAGATAAAACTTTTTTTGTTGAGTTTTGTGAATAAAACTTAACATCTCATAATCGCAGTTGCCAGGGTAGAGCACATGTCCCAGGAACAGCTCTGCAGCAATGCAGCCCAAAGACCACATATTGATGGCTGATGTATACCAATTTCCCAGGATTATCTCTTGAGAACCTTTTAAAAGAAATACAAATACAATGTACAGGTTTTGTTTTTTTTTTTTGAGTCCTGGCTGCCTTATTAGAGATTAAATGTAATTTAAATCTGCTACTTACCTGTAAGGGGGTGGCTGCATGTACAGGCCACTCTCTGTCTCTGTCTCAGAAACATGACAGGCCAAGCCAAAGTCAGTCATCTTGACCTTTAATGGCTGGTTCACATGGTCCACCAGGATGATGTTGTCCGGCTTGAGATCTGTATATACCACTTCAAGGCTCCCCAGAAGTTGTAGAGTCATGGCCATCTGAAAGTCATGAATAAATCATGTAAGAACGCTGAATATTGTACTTAAGTTTAGTTTTTATTTCTGAATTGTTTCTGGCTTTAGCAGGCTGATAGCCCCGTAAGATCTGAGCTGAGGGTTATTTTAGGGCAAAGCACTTTTGACAGTCGGTGGAGCATTTACTCAAGCAGAAATATATAACACATTGGTAGCCTAAGGCCCAATCTCAGTTCTCTCCCCTTTGACCTATGCCTAGATTTGGAGTGCCCTGCACTGAGCAGTGGGCCTTCACAACAGAGCCTCAAGGGGTAGGTTTTGAAATCTTAACCTAAGAAATGGAATGACACTGTGCCATCAGTACCTGACATAGTGCTTACTTAGATAATTATAGGTTGCTATAGTTCTGACTCTGTTTAACCCCAAAACAGAATAAACGGGACAGGAGACAGACAGTTTAAAAAAATTTCAACCAATTTATTGACTTTGATAAATATAAAAGACTGTAAAGTCAAGGGCAATTAATTGGCAGTTAATTACAGTAATTAATGAGATATGCAAATATAAATATGGACAATGATCTTTTTGTAGCAGCAGATAAAATACATTAGATGGTTATCAATACTATTTGGGATCCAACACACTAAAATGATCATAACATGCATTAAAAGAGCACCAACCATGCACAATGTCACGCTAAAAAGAATGAATCCACACTGCAAATACTTTTAAAAAACACACAAAAGAGCAATCCACAAATATCCCCTTTAACCTACAGTTAGCTACTGCAACAGAAAACCAGTCAAATATTGCACAATGCCAAAGATAACGTTGCACGATGCCCACTAGAAGATATCTACACCAAAGAAAAGTGAATAATATAAATTTAAAAAACAGGCCCGCTATTTATAAACCTGGGAAAAAACAGTGACAAGTCATTGCCAGGTTTGGGGACTCCCATTAAATAAACAAGGTGTTAAGACTACATTCCACAAGTTGCAGACGACATTTACCATCAGACTTTTAATTGAGCAGGCCATACCTTAAGTCCTGCACCCAAACCAACAGCGTGCTTACTGTTGTACTGCACAGTTGATTTCGTCCTCACGGTTCACAGCTGCTTGGAAGCTAACACAGTAACAACCACAATTAATTTGTGCGTTTACAACAAAGGTGGCGATTAACTTTGTATGTGTAAAAGATAGAAGTGTGTTTACTGTCATACAAGGTGCTCTGCCTATACGGCCACTGACGGTCACTCAACCATGGTGATTAGGGTGTGAAGAGGGCGAGTGTGAAGCTGGTGGTGGCTGAGTGCCCAGAGAGTCCGTGAGGAAGGAAGCTGTAGGTGACTGAGTCCAAAGGCGAGGAGCTGGACGGCAAGACACTGGAGCACGGCGAGGAGAAATACTGGAGGAAGCACAAGGACAACGTGCGTGAGCACAAAGAATCCAAAAAGTCACTAGGCACGAGAGCAAAGGTACAGAAAAGGTACAGAGAGAGACAGATGATCTATGTCACTAGGTGACAAACCTGTGGTCGAGCAGGAAAGAAAGTTGTGGGCGTATTCGATCCAGGGGAGTAAAGAACTCCAGGAAACAGGGTGGTGAGCTGTGACGCAGGTCCTGATTAGCTTACTCCATCTGGCCGTTGGTCTGGGGGTGGTATCCAGATGAAAGGCCTGATCTGACACTACGTCTATGGGCAGTCCATGGAGCTTGAAAACATGTTCCAAAATCAATTTAGCAGTGTCAAGAGCTAATGGCAGCTTTTGCAAAGGCACGTAGTGGACTGACTTAGAGAAACCGTCAACAATTGTCAATATCAATGTGTTACCGTCAGAGGGGGGCAGGCCGGTGATGGAGTCTACCGCCAAGTGAGACCAGGGACGACTGGGAATAGGTAGGGGTGCAGCAAGCCAGCAGGAGGTCGATGAGATGCTTGGCCACGAGCACAGACGGAGCAGGCAGCCACAAACTGTCTCGTGTCCTTTGTGACAGATCAATGAAATTGTCATCAGCACCAGAGTCAATGAGTACCTGGGTTTGCAGGAAGCGATTCTCACATTGGACGACAGCGGACAGGGAGATCCGGGAGGGAGAGCTTGCGGCGGATGTGGTTTGGCTCACCAGTGTGCTCTCTCTCACTGATGAGCCTTGCCTTTTGGCGAAGCCAGGCAGGTGGCCATGTAATGGCCGGCTTGACCGCAGTAGATGCACAAGTTGTTGGTGATTCTGCGCTGGCGTTCCACAGGTATTAGTCTGGCCCTGCCCACTTGCATGGGTTCCTCCGTGATGGCAGAGGGCACTGGAGAGGAAGTGGATAGCTGAGATACACTGGTGGGTCCTGGCGAAGAGAGTGTGGCAGGGGAGGGGGCTGCTCTGCGGGAACAGCTTACTCTATCCCTGTGCCTTTCTCTTAAACAGGTATCAATCCTAATGGCTGGGGCTATCAAATCTTCGACTGAAGTGGGCTCGTCTCGGGAGGCTAACTCGTCCTTTAAATCATCAGAAAATCACCCTTTGAAATACCCTTATTAGCGCTGCTTTGTCCCAACCAAAATACAAAAATCTATAGAATATGAAGCAGCTGAACTAGCGCCCTGGCGCAAGGCAAATAGATGATTGGTGGCCTCCTGTCCTTGAACAAGATGGTCGAAAACTTTAAGCAGTTCCGTGGAAAAGTTGGGGAATGAAAGCAGTACCGGAGAACCCCTCCTCCACAATGCAGCTGCTCATAGAGCAGCTTTTCCATGTGATAAATTCATTACGTAAGCAATTTGGGATTTATTGGACGGGTAACTAGACTGTTGCTGATTAAACACCAAAGAACACTGGAGAAGAAATCGGCTACATGAACCCAAATCCCCAGAATAAAGTTCCAGTGGAGGAACAAAGCGTTCTCTAGCCGGGTGGGGGAAGGGAGACTGAGACAGAGAAGCAGGTGGCATACTCACAAGATTAGATGCACTGGGAATGGCAGTTTGTTGGGTTACTTGGGAGAGTTGGGTGGTGATGTGGGAGATATGGGTGTTGAGGTTTTGGAGGGAATCCACAACTCCATGAAGCATGTCCTCATGTCAGCTTAGGAGGGCTCCCTGACTGGAGAGTGCGTCTTTGATGGCGTCTGAGTTTGCTGGGTCCATTTTTGGCCAGATTGTACTGTGGTGCTCTGCGAATCCAGAGTGAAGGGGAAGGACCCAGGAGCAAACACACAGACGTTAGGTGAACAATAAACAAAGTTTTAATGATAATAATGAAGGGAATGGGGGATGGGAAGCCTGGGAGCGCATGGCTCAAAATGGCTGAGGTTTGTCCGTGGTGAGGGAGAGTGTGTGGTTGGGGGTGGCTTAGAGCGAGGTTGGTCCATGGCGAGGGAGAGCAGGTGGCTGGTGGGGGCTGAGAGCGAGGTTTTTCTGTGAAGAGGGCGAGCGTGAGGCTGGTGGTGGCTGAGTGCGCAGAGAGTCCGTGAGGAAGGAAGCTGGAGGTGAGTGAGTCCGAAGGCGAGGAGCTGGGTAGTGAGGCACTGGAGCACGGCGAGGAGAAACACTAGAAGAAGCACAGAGACAACATGTGTGAGCACAAAAAAATCCAAAAAGTCACGAAAAGCCAGAGCAGCGAAAAGGTATAGAGAGAGGCGGCCGATCTACCACTGTTATGGTGGAAAACAATCTGGCACCCGAGAAGAGTGCAGCAGGAGACTTTATACTGCAGGGAGAGGTGATTGGTAATCAGGCGCAGGAGAGGAAGTGTGTGGGGAGCTCCAGTTCCCGGAGGCCACGTCCAGCCCCTGCAGGGAGCAGGAGACAGGGGGAGAGACACATGGACACAGGGAGAAAAACAGAACAAGCCATCCAGCACACAAAACACCACCCCACCAGCCCCCACAATGTACAAGGCACCACACCAGAGCATTAACAACTGATGCAGAGGGATACCTAAAACATCATAAGTAGACCCAGATGGTCACTGACAGAGCGGCACCATGTTACGAGTTGGGATGAGAACGTGTTGCGTTTGGCAACCTGACTGCTCAGGATGCAGATGATTACAAGGGACTGTAAAAACAGGAGGAAAAAAACATCAGGTCACACACCACCCATGTCAGAACCATTTTTTTCCTCAGGCAATCAGGTAGCTCAAGATCTGACACATCCATATGTACTGCACACCGTTGCTTGAAGATTGCATGTACTGTATTGTGAGTGTGCCACTGAGCATTTCATTATATTAAATGTAAATGAGATTACACTTAAACATTAGTCTGATGTCAAACAGCTAAAAGACTCAATTATCTATCTTTTTACTCTGTACAAAATAAATTGTTTGTTTTCCACTCTTTTTTTATGTTTTTCAAGTTTTTTGAGTCAGGAACTGTGGCACTCTCCATACAACACCATGCATAGCATTTCCTGTGAACCCTTCCAGAATAAAGTTCTTGACTTCCTTTCTATGTTTGTAGTCCCAGCAGCAGAGAAAAACAGACAGAATTTATTTGCAGGTGAGTAAGATGTTCCAAATGTTCTAAATGTGAATGTGAAGCTGCCATGATGTAACCTTTAAAAAGTGTGCACATCAGGAAAGAATCATGAGTAAGTGTTGATATTTGGATATTTCCAAACAGTGAAAGTAGTGTGTAATGTGTGTCACTTCTGTGCCCTGCCCCAATAGCCCCAACCAAATCAACCAGTCAGACACAAAGTCAGGACACACACAAACACTGACAAAGGATTCACTTGGTCTTCTGGAGGCTGAAGCTAAAATGACGCATGGATGTGCTGAGGTCTAAAGAGTGCACACCGATGAAGTCTATTGCTGTAAGGTCAGTCAGTAAAGGGAGCTGTGATTGTTCGAGATATTGATTCTTGTGGTTGAAAAAATGGTTACATTGATGGTGAACATGTGATTGTTTAAAGCTGGGGAACAACACAGCTTCCTGTGTGCACTTAGTTTGAATGTTGAAGTCCAGGGGAAGTGTTGCTTTGGATCAGAAAGAAAGTTGACAATGATCTGGGGCTTATTCACAAAGTTTCCTAATACAAAGAGTTGCTCCTAGTGACGAACAGAATTCAGATGTCACGTGTCGCGGTGAACAAAATGGCTGCTTAGCTGAGTACTCCGTTGTAGCATCTTACAGTTATCCGTCAATACATAAATAGTAGGCATCTCCCTACCCAGGACTTATCCAGGCTATAAACAAAGCGCCTGGGAAACAATGATGACCAGGCTGAAAAGCTCTGGGCAGCAGAATCCTAAAAACACAGCTGGCATGCCAGCTGCCTGTGCTAGCAACGATGCTAATTCACAAGCACATCAGGAAGAAGACGGTGACTGTGCGTCAGGTAACGTCGCCGAAGATATTGCAGACATTTTCACCGTCCTGAAACAAATATCTGGAGAGCTGCAGAGTTGGGGGAAATACGCAAAGCCACTTCATCAATGGAGCAGAAACTAACAACTCTGGTGGCACGGATTAGTGAGGTGGAGGGGAGACTAGGCTTTTTGGAGGAGTCCACAGTTATATATCTCCATGCAATATTACAATGTCTACTCATGATAATTATAATCTGCACCTAGCCACCTGGAATGTCAGTGGTTTAGGAAGCCCCCTCAACAGGAATAAGGTTCTTTTCTGTTTGAAATCAATCGTGTATGATGTTTTTTTGCAAGAATAACATATGTCTGTGAAGGACTCCAAAAAATTACGTAAGGGATGGGTGGGATATGGTTTTTTGTAGTCCCAGAACGAGCCAAAGCAGAGCAGTGTTATCACTTTAGTGAATAAGCATTTACAGTTTAAATGCCTGAAAGAATTGAAGGATGGTGAGGGGCGGTGTCTTACCATTTTAGCTGAAGTCCAAGGGAAAAAAATAATATGGCTAATTCATATGCCCCAAATGTTGATGACCCTATGTTTTTTGCTAACTTTGAATGTACATTGACTGATATGGGAAGTTATCCAATTATCTGGGCTGGGGACATGAATATTGTTATGGATGCAATTTTAGACAGAAGAGTCCCTAGTAAGACTAGACCCCCAAAATCACTTCTCACAATTAAGAAACTAAGCACAGCCTTGGGTCTTGTGGATGTGTGGCGTCTGCTTAACCCCACTGGGAGGGATTATACCTTTTTTAAGCAGTTCATGGTGTATTCACAAGAATGGATTATTTTTTTATTTCAAAAGAAATTGGCAACATACTAATATCAGACCACGCGATAGTGATGCTTGACCTGGTGCCTATTAATGGTATTACGAAATCCCTGAGATGGAGATTCATCTCCTCCCTCCTGCAAGATGATGCCTTTAAGGCTATGCTGAAAACAGAAATAGAGTTATTCACTGAAGCAAATATTGCCTCCGTCTCATCAATAGGCACAGTTTGGGAGGCCTTGAAAGCTGTTATAAGGGGACATGTTATTCAATTTTCATCGCACAGGAAAAAACAAAACACAAGGAAACTTGCAGACATAGAGAAGAAAGTGGGACAGGCTGAAGACAAATGAAAGCAGAACTATTCCCCACACAGCTTAAAAATAGTCACACAGTTTAAATATGAATATAATCAAATAATATCACAGAAGGTCGAGTTTGGACCATATTTTGAGTCTGGGGACAGGGCTGGGAAACTCTTAGCACACTATGTTAAGCAACAGGAATCCATGACTACAATAACTGCTGTCCAGTCTCGATCTGGCAAATCACCCGGACCCGACGGGCTGGCAGAATTTTATAATTGTGTTACACCCCCACTTTGTCTCAGGCTCTAATATCTCTAATCTTAAAGAAGGGCAAAGAGCCCACAGATTGTAAAAACTATCGCCCAATTTCTTTCTAATATCAACAGACACTAAAATACTTTCCAAAATCATTACAAATCGTCTCAGTACTGTTATAAACCCAACCTGATCTGTATGTATTTGTGTAGTTATATGTTATAGATTTGCCTTGGATAACATTCAACGTCTGATTAATGTTTTGTGGGTGGTTAGGAACAATAATACACCTACCGCAGCCATCTCAGTCGATGCTGAAAAAGCATTCGATTGTGTAGAGTGGCAATACCCTTTTCAAGTGCTGGAGATTTATGGTTTTGGGCAGACATTTCTAAAGTGGGTGAAACTGTTATATAATGAGCCTCAAGCAGCTGTACAGACTAATGGTATAATTTTTTTCATGTTTCAAGCTAGGTCGCGGAACCTGACAAGGTTCACCTCTCTCCCCATTACTTTTGTCTAGCATTGGAACCTTTAGCTCCAGTAATTCCTAAAGACTCTAATATCCCAAGAGTCCCTATTGCGGGGACCACTCATAAACTTATGCTATATGCTGATGATATTTTAATATTCATTACGGACCCTGGCAAATCTATTACCGCGTTGCTCAAAATTCTAAAATCTAGTTTTTCAGGCCATGGAGTGAATTGGACGAAATCTGAGGCTCTCCCTCTGATGACATATTGCCCAAAAACATTATTTCAAGCCGGATCATTCCAGTGGCCCCCTAACAGAATAAAATATCTAGGAATGTTATTCCCTAGGCAATTAGACAAAATAGTGCAATGTAATTTTGAACCGCTCCTAGAAAAAATTAGCACAGATCTGGAAAGGTGGTCTCCACTTTATCTCTCATTATGGGGAAAAGTCAATATTATAAAAATGAACTGTTCTGCCAGAGTCAATTATCTACTTCAGTCTCTCCCACTGAATATCCCTATAAAATACTTCAAACAATTTGATGCACTTTGTAACAAGTTTTTTTGGAATGGTAAAAGGCCAAGAATACATCTGTGTAAAGAAGCCTGTAGTGAAAGGTGGCCTGGGACTCCCAAATCTGTTGTTTTATTATTATGCATTCAACCTGAAGCATTTGGCACACTGGGCATTACCTCCAGAGAGAGCGCCACCTTGGTATGTAATAGAGAGGTCAATGTGTATTTCCTTACCACCATTGCTATTCATATCAGCCAGAGTGCCTCCAAATCCTCGATCCCATCATATTATCTCTCATTTACAGGGACTATGGAAAAAAGTGTCTTGTATATATTTAAAATCAACCCCTTTTTATTGTTATCCTCTGGTCTGTAGGACAACCAAAAACTCCTTATTGGAAAATCATCACCTATGTGGAAGGAGTGGGTGATTAAGGGGGTAAATACTTTGGGTGATCTGTATAAAGATGGTGTCCTTAAATCACTTGACAATCTGGTTGAACAATTCAAGTTGGCCAACAATCAGTTTTGGAGATATCTTCAACTGAGACACCTCCTTGTCACTACTTTTGGCTCTATAAACACACCACCCCCAGGACATGGACCTCATTAAAGAGAAGGCCCGGTATTTCGAGACTGGCTTACAGAGCTACGCAAAGTAGCTGCTTTTGAAAGAATATCATATAGTATGATAAATGATATTGATAAATATAATGAGAAATAGGGAATGTTTCTAAGATTATATTCTGTACAGGGTAGCTAAAATGTATCTGCATATACAGAACTGCTTGCAATACAGGGATCTGTTTACAGGAAGATTACCTGTGGACAGTGAACCCCACATGGGAAAATGAATAGAAACGCAGCAGTGCTTTGGTTGTCTTCTGGAAAGACTGCTTAACATATCGAGCATGGACTAACTTTACCTGTCATGGACTGTTTATCTATTTATTTTATTTAATTAATTAATTAATTTATTTATTTATTTATTTATATGTTTTATTGTCACAATAAGATAGTGTATCTTAATTTTGCCTTATTTTCTATGTATGTTTTTCCTAGTGATGTTATTCTAAGAAGATTCTTAGAATTCTTAGATTTTCTATGAATTTCCTCTTAAAGTTAAGACTAGATCCTGAAAACTGATGGGTGTGGAGAGGAAGAGGAGGAATTTTAAGAGGCTTAAGAGTTTCTTATGTTTGTGGTCAATGAGCTCACATCTTCCACCCAAAGATATACCTCTTTAATGCCAGAATTAAACTGATCACAACACAAATAAATGAGCTAACTTGGGCCAGCTTAAAATGAATCAAAATAAATTTTCTCTGGGAAATCTTAGTATTTGATTCTCTTCTTTATTTCACCTAATCAGCTAAAATTAGAAACAGAGGTGTGACAGTGAACAAAACAGTGACACAAACATCCATTCTTATGTTGCCATTACGTCTTATGTGTCACAGTGTCTTTGTGTACTGTTACACGCCTGTTAATTATGCTAATGAGGAAAGGATGCCTGATTTAGTTAAAGCAAAAAAGGATTTCTGGTAAGCAAAACATAGATTTTAACCCCAGGATTAGCTTCCTTAGTTGACTAAAAGCCAAAATATAGCTATACCCTGATTTACATAATTCAGGCAAATTATGCTAATAAGAAATGGTTGCATGACTGCAGCGTGGTAACAAGTGGACTTCTGGAGATCAAAAATACTGATTTAGACCCCAAGATAAATTATAGCCATTTCTGTTTATAGCTTATTATGCTATTAAGCCCAACATTAAACTCTAAGCAACCAAGTTGAATTTCATCCACTAGGCCTACAGATGGCATATCAATCATAAAGGTTTGTAGGAAACACTATTTCTGGGTTCAAGAAATTTCCAGCAGACTATCAGATAATTGCCAGTGGAAAAATGCAGAGTGTAGCAGTGATGACTTGTGTCTGTCTCAACCTTCCATCACCTGAGTGATCACACAAACAATTACAACACCTTCAAATACAACTGTCTCATAATGTGACAAAACTGATTTCATTTTGAGTTCACACCTTGCAGGCCTACAAAAGGACAACCAATCACGCCTTTTAAAAGTGTGTATCATACCCACCGAGGTCAACCACATCTAGACTAAAGTAAAAGCTTTCTGAGAATGTTCTCAAAATATTTGTAAATATGGCTCCTTGTGTCCAATATGGAGGGGAAGGTAGTAGAGGGTTGAGTACTAGGGCCCAGCAGGAATCAGAGAGCTCCCCTGGGTGGCATTCAGCCGCAGCAAGACCTTGCCCAATGTTAAACAAGGTTCCCCACGCATCACCCAGCAGCATGCTACCAAATCAGGTGCTTTTTAGCTCGAGGACAGAGACTTTCTAAGGGAGAAGAAAGGGACCGGAGCACACTGATCAGTTTACGGCCACAAACATCAGAGAAAAGGCCCTCAGTAGTTCCCAGAGTTCACATTTTCCTAACGGCTTTTTTAGTCTGAACAACAGTCCGACAAGCCAGAAGGAATCGACAGACACTGATAGGAAACAGAGAGAAGCAGTCAATCAAAGAAGATTGGACTGATGGTTTCTGTTTTTCCTCGACAGATGAAGGGAAGCAGTCTATGGGAGCTGATGTGGATGTGAATTCAGCAGCAGCTGAGAAGGGTAACATGATAAATTTTGGATAATTGGAAGAGCTGCTACTGCAGGCTCTAACTGGAAGTAGTAGCCTTAGAGAAGGAAGATTTCAAATGTTGAAGAGCTTTTCAACATCAGTCAGATAGAAGTGAAAAGTGATGTGATCCCAAGAGAAAGGCTTTACAAAGTGCTTGATCCTAATGCAATGAGATTAATTCTAACTTTTCTACATTTAAATACACTTTGTCAATATGTACAGTATTAATGATTGCCAATAAAGCCTCTTGAATAGAACTGAATTAATGTGTGAGCTCTCCCAGCAGGTTGTTGTGTTTGCTTGAAGGCGTCTGCACCGCTATGGATCAGTGTGGTGGGATACCAGGGTTGTTTCAGGGTCCAGCAGCAGAGACCCAGTTGTCTGTCCTGGAAGAGCGACCAGTCAAAGCAACATTTTACTGACTTTAAAAAATGACCTCCATCTGATTAGATGTAAGCTATAGCTGACGGTAAGAGTCAGATAGTGCCAGAAAATACTGTACATTTCTTTGACTTCTGAAATCAAAAGGAAAAGCCATTTGTCCTAGAGAGGGGAGAGGTGTGAATTATTATTCTTATTATTCTTATTGTTGTTGTTGTTGTTGTTGTTGCTGTTGTTATTTATACAGATAATAATAATTAACTTTTTTATAGAGCACCTTTCATACAAGGGATGCAGCTTTAAGTGCTTCACAATAAAAATGCAACACAAAAACAAAAAGATAACAAGATTAGACAATCAGCGATTAACAAAATATAAAGGTGAATTAAAAGGTAGAATTGATATAAAATAATAATTACAAGAATTAGATTAAATACAGGCCAGATCACATAAATAGGTTTTCAACACAGCTCTCGTAGTTTTTGGAAGGGTATTCCATAACATTGGAGCATAGTTAACAAAAGCTGTGCTGCCTATTTTCATGTGTGTATAATTGTGTTTATCTGAAAATCAAGAAGCAGAAGATCTGAAAGCTTGTGAATGATTATAAAATGACAATTTAGCAAGTTCCAAATCATTTACAACTTTAAAAACACTTAAAAGAACATAAAAATCTATTCTAAAATATGCTGGGAGACAGTGGAGTGTGGCTAAAACCAGGGGATGATGCTCCCTCTTCCTTGTTTTGGTTAAAAGTCCAATCAGATAAAAAAGAAATCTAATCAATTTGAAGGAAAAAGAAGCAACAATATGTTCTTTGTGTCTTTACAGGATCGGAACAGCTGTACCTTTGCAATGTTTCTTAAGTGGAAAAAAAGCTGTTTGGTCACCTTCTTTTACGCGTGAAGTAAAATATGAACCTAAATCATTATAGTGCCAAGGCATGCTCTTTCAGATTTAATTTCAGCAGCCATATGCACAAGTTTGAGAGAGTACATCTCTTTTAGCTTTGGGGCTAAGAGTATTATTTCCATTCAGGTGCAAAAGGGTTTTTTATTGCCCAGTCACTTATTTACTCAGGGAACAAAGGGCATTGCCGTCATCAGGCTTGAGCAAAATGTACAGCTGGGTATCATCAGCATAACTGTGAAAATTAAGTTTATGCTACCTGATAATATTACCTAATGGGACCATGTTCAAAGAGAAAATAAGTGAACCAAGACAACTTCCCTGAGCAACACCCAAGGGAAAATCATATTTATCTGATGCATGATCCCCAATAGTTACAAAATTTCTTCCTGAAGTGTAAGCTCTGAGCTACTTTAAAACAGTTCCAGACAGCCCACTTCAGTTCTTTAAGTGATCAATAAGAATATCATGGTCAATTGTGTTGAACACAGTACCCTACATCCAAAAGGACAAGAACTGAGACCTTATTTGGCATCAGTGCTAAGCCTAAAGTCATTGATAACTTAAAAAAGGGCTGTCTCTGTACTATGGTTGGCCCAAAAACCTGACTGAAACCTGACCTCCACACAATCAATCAATCAATCACTGAGTGAGATGACTGTGATGTTAGAGTATATTGACACCATAAATGCTCTTTATTCATGTTTAAACTGTTGTTCACTGGGCAAGGAACAGAAGCACGAACCAGACCTTGCTTTTACAGACTGGAAACACCAGGCCCAAAGGTTACCAAGAGGAACTAACAAATATCCTGGCCAAGAATGGCACACTATGTATGAGAACAAAGAGACACTGCTGCATCATAACATCAAGGGTCACCACAGTGTGGACAGACATTATGTGAGCTAATTCTTAATGATTTCTCCACAGAGAGGCCAAGAGAGCTCAGAGGTTCCAAATGCTCAGTCTGCCAAACAGCGCCAAACACACCTGGGCTCCATATTTATGGCCTGTACATGTACTGAACTACTTATTCACAATTACCTCCATGCTGCACGTTTTAGATCAGTGAACTGCCAGTCCATCCAACGTGAATCTAATGTTTGGTGCCATGATTTAACTTTGATTATGTCACTTTCTTATCCCAAGTCATCCCACATTTCCACTTTGCCATGGAATTCCACATCTACATATTACACGCTAGGTATCATTCTGAGTGTGCTGTTGATTTTCTAGGATGGTGCTACCGTGATGTCAACACAAGCGCATGTTGGGATGACGCATGGTTTGTTCCGACAACACAAGCAACGTCAACAGATGCACATGCTGCCACGGATGGTTAGATTTAGGCAAAAGGGCACATGGTAAGTGCAGAAAAAAAACTATCACATTCAGATGGGAAGCGAACACAAGACTCCCACATGTAAGTCTGCAGTTTTTGCAATCCACCCACAGCCTCTCCTGCCTAGCATTTCAACCCGACACTATCCAGCAGCGTATCATGCAGATGTGACAGGTTGTATCCAGCAGTGCTCTGAACTGATGCCAACCATTTAACATATCTTGCTGCCATGGTAGGTGCTGTCTGGCCATCCAGCCGTCCGGCTGTCAGCATATTTTAACACCATGACAAGTTCTGTCCCTCCGCGTTCTCAGCTGATGCTGTCCAGTGGCATATCACACAGACGCAAAAAGCAGCCTTTGGCATAGGGATCTTACACCGGAAGCAGCGGTATCTGATGACTTCGAGTAGCCATCACTAATGTACCTCTTAGTCTTTCTGGCCAAATCAACTACACAGCTCAACAGCTACTGCTCTTTGTGCTGACTTTGGCCTCTGGTAGCTGCTTAGTGAGAGACTATT
Source organism: Plectropomus leopardus (assembly GCF_008729295.1). NCBI lineage: Eukaryota > Metazoa > Chordata > Actinopteri > Perciformes > Serranidae > Plectropomus > Plectropomus leopardus. Next base: position 3,549,364 of record NC_056470.1, on the reverse strand, counting down.
GCCACACAGCAACTCTTGTTCCCTGGTTCAAAAGCTTGATTGGGGTTGGTAGGGGTTAACCATGTCTCTGTGAAGATGTCCACAGAGCACGCTCTGATTTCCCTTACTGACTGAGCCTCAATCACATGTCATTCGCTTCATTTGTCCTGTGACCAGACATTAGTCAGAAGAAGTTTGTAGAGGAACAGCTCTTGGTCCAAGTCGGGTCAGCTTTGCCCTGATGCTGGCTCTCCTCCCTCTCTTCGTCCAGCACTTTTGGATTGGTTTCTCCCCACTGGTCCGACTGTCTGCTAACCTTACGCTGTTGGTGGAGATCGTCGTGCAGTCTTCTGCATTCAGTCCAACCCCCGCACAGCTTTTCCTAAGGTTGATAAGTGCTTCTCGATTGTAGAAAAGTCATGTTTCAGCAGAAGGGGCCATGGAGTTAAAAAAAATGAAAAATAGAAAAATATAGTAGAAAAGTTGCAAGGATTTGAGGAGCTACTAGCTGCGGCATCTACATGTGTTGCCGTTGTCATAGCAACTATTGGGTGGGAGTGGATGGATTGAACAAGCCCCTGACTTTGGTAAGGGAGTCCAGTCATCACTGGATGGGATGTTTTTTTCTACATGTCCCCTTTTCCCTAAACCTAACCATCAAAGCGTAGGTGTGGAGGAGTTTGGTGAGGCCATAGAGAACAACTTCCGGACGGCTTTGAAGAGGTTCTGGACCACCATCCGGCGTCTCAGGAGGGGGAAGCGGTGCTCTGTCAACACTGTGTATGGTGGGGACGGGATGCTGCTGACCTCGACATGGTGGATCAGTGGAAGAAATACTTCAAAGACCTCCTCAATCCCACCAACATGCCTTTGAGTGAGGAAGTAGGGCCTGGGGACTCGGGGGTGGACTCTTCCATCTCTGGAGCTGAGGTTGCCGAGGTGGTCAAAAAGCTCCTCGGTGGCAGGGCCCCAGGGGTTGAGGAGGTCCGCCCGGAGTTCCTTAGAGCCCTGGATGTTGTGGGGCTGTCGTGGTTGACACGACTCTGCAACATTGCGTGGACATTGGGGGCAGTGCCTCTGAACTGGCAGACTGGGGTGGTGGTACCTCTTTTTAAGAAGGGGGACTGGAGGGTGTGTTCCAACTATAGGGGGATCACACTCCTCAGCCGGGCCATCCGTTCTCTGTATGACCGGTGCCAGAGCTTGGTCCGCATTGCCCGCAGTAAGTCAGACTCGTTTCCAGTGAGGGTTTGACTCCACCAGGGCTGCCCTTTGTCACCGATTCTGTTCATAACTTTTATGGACAGAATTTCTAGGCGCAGCCAGGGTGTTGAGGGGGTCTGGTTTGGTGGCCTCAGGATTGGGTCCCTGCTTTTTGCAGATGATGTGGTCCTTTTTGCAGATAATGTGGTTGGCTTCATCAGGCCGTGACCTTCAGCTCGGTTCGATCGGTTCGCAGCCGAGTGTGAAGCGGCCTGGATGAGAATCAGCACCTCCAAATCTGAGGCCCTGGTTCTCAGGCAGAAAAGGGTGGAGTGCCCTCTCCAGATCAGGGAGGGAAGGATGGAGCGGGAGATTGACAGGCGCATTAATGCGGACTCTGCGCCAATCTGTTGTGGTGAAGAGGGAGCTGAGCTGAAAGGTGGAAGCCGATCTTCGTTCCTACCCTCACCTACGGTCACGAGCTTTGGGTAGTGACCGAAAGAACAAGTTCACGGGTAAAAACGGCTGAAATGAACTTCCTCCGTAGGGTGGCTGGGCTCTCCCTTAGAGATAGGGTGAGAAGCTCGGTCATCCAGGAGGATGTCGGAGTAGAGCCGCTGCTCCTCTGCATTGAGAAAAGCCAGATGAGGTGGCTTGGGCATCTAATTAGGATGCCTCCCGGACGCCTCCCTGTTGAGGTGTTCAGGGCTCGTCCCACCCGTAGGAGGCCCCGGGGAAGACCCAGGACACGCTGGAGAGACTATGTCTCTCAGCTGGCCTGGGAACGCCACGGGATCCCCTGGGAAGAGCTGGACGAAGTGGCTGGGGAGAGGGAAGTCTGGGCTTCCCTGCTTAGGCTGCTGCCCCCGTGACCCGACTCCAGATAAGTGGGAGAAAATGGATGGATGGACAGTCTGTAGGAGTTAGGAGGATATATATTTGCAAAATATGTTTTCTTTATTGTATAATCACCTGGAAATAAGGATTGTTGTGTTTTGCATGGAAAGTGGTGTAAGCCTCTTTCAGGCCTTGTTTTGTGCACACGCAATGGTTATAAATGACACCCCTTGTGTTAGTACCAAGTTTGTTTTGGAGAGGAGGAGACCTCTGTGGATAATTCGGCTCCTGATAAAAACTTCCTCAACAATTTACACTGAAGGAATTCTAATCAACTGACTGTAATCTGCAAACCCCCTTGACATGAATCAACATTCCACATTGTGTTAATGGACCAACATTGTGATCAACCAATCACAGCCCTCTGACATCATGAGTGTGCTGCTCGTCCACTGCCCTTCCTCCAAAAAACATTTCTGCAGTGTGCTGCTTTTTTGTTCCCTTTCGCTTCTTTGAAATCTCTATGTTTAAGGAAAGTTTTTCCATTTAATTAAAGTTAGTTATTTGTTGTATCAAATCCTCGGTAAAACAGATTCAAATCCTTGTGAGCCACTTTAGAATTATTTCGTTGCTACCCAGGTAAACTATGCTAACAATTAAGCTTGTCAAGTTAGTTTGGTAACTAGGTAGGTTTTGTGACCAAGTAATTTTGCCAACAGGAACAATTATTGTTCACCAACATAAAGCTTGTTTACCAACATTAAGGAGAGAAGATAATATAATTTTCGGCTGCAAGACCTTGAAACATATTGATCACATTTCCCTTCTTTTTTGAAGCCTAGTCAAAACGCTTTTTTTGCAAGACTGCATTGCTAGTCTTGATCCAGGACTTTCACCACTACATTGATCCTGGACAATTTGTTAATATTGATCCACAGCTGTCACAGCCATGTTGATCCAGGATCATTTGTTTATGTTGATCCAGAGTAGGTTTTGCATATATATAGATAGATCGATTTTGAAAAGCATCAAACTCATGGTGTCACAGGGCTGTGATTGGTTGATTACAATGTTGTTCCAGGAACAGAATGTGGGATGTTGATCCAGCATGAAAAATATGTTACATTTGTACATTACATTTGTATCACACCAGCACTTCTGAAGTGGCATAGTGCATGAGCAGACTCCTTCATCTGGAGGTGAAGAGTATGATGGATGGTGTGACACTTAGACCAAATGCCTGCAAAGCTGCAGATCATTGTAGACCACAGTTTTAAAACTGTCAGGTCAGATCAGGTTAGTTTGACTGAAATTATTCGTCAGGATGTCAGATTCCGGTTCGTCTATAAGTCCCTTTAGTGTGTTCCTGTTTGTGTTTCCAAAGCATCAGAAAAACTTTGGTGGAACCTTGCAGAATAAGCAATGGCGGTGTTTAAAACACTCACATTAAAACAATACCAGGTCATCCAGTATTTCTTTGTGTTTATGGTCTGGTGACTCTGATGTGATAATGACTGAATGAATGAAAAGGAGAAACACAAACGTAGGAAAGAGACTGAAAGTGTGTATCTAGATGATCTGATTAGAGTTTGATGGTTATTTAATTTTGCTTCAGAATGTGGCTGACATGAGATTCAGTCACTGTTCATCTGATTGCCACATAAAATCCTGATTTACATTAATGGATAAACCTGTAAACTACCTAAGATTTTCTCTTCTCATGTAATTTCAAACCAGTTGTTTTTATTCACTATTTAACTCTTTCCATGAAAATGTTTCATGTTGTTTTTTCTCTATTTTTGGAACTTTGAAATGTCACAGAAGAATCAGACAGCTACCAAATATTTTGCCAGATTGCTGATTGACTGATGTGACTGATTTGAATACTGATGTAACCCCCCAAATGGCAGAAAGACACAGTTAGAGAGTAGTGAACACAATGCAGCATTTAGCAGCTAAAGAGACTGCTGTTGTCCCTCAGGTGGAGACCAAAAATAGAGCTTAAAGAGACTGATATTTATCCAGTGGACACAAACACAAAGATTCCTCATGAATCATCAATTCATTCAACACGGTCTCATCCCAACTCATCTCACATTGCAGCTCTGGCAATGGACTTCCATGGCTACATAATGCGAGTTAGGTATCCTTGTGCATCTGATGTTTATGCTCCAGGAGGCCACTACCATGATGTCAACAACTACATATGGTGGGATGACAAAGCACGATGTGTTTAGGCAACAACAGTCTTGCGACAAAGTCACCCATGGTTAGGATTAGGGGAAGGAGGCACATAGTGAGGTGTAGAAAAAACATCACATTCAGACGGGGAACAAAAACCACTCTCCCGCATCAAAGTCCAGGTTTGTAGGACCTGCCCAAAAAGCGCCCTCGTGCTCCTTACCGGCAGCGTTACAACTTTAAACTGTTCTGCTGCATTTCATGCGCACGCGACAGGTTATGTCTGGCCACGTTCTCAAGTGACACCGTGGGGGCATTTATCGGGCTAGCGCAGCAGGTGCCACCTGCCAGCTGGCATATAATGACAGTGCAACTGGTCCTGTCCAACTACAGTGTCACCCAACACAGCCAGTGTTTCATGCACACACGAAGGGTGCCTTTGCCATTGCACATTTACGCCAAAAGCACTGACAGAGCAGATTTGACGAGCTCAGTATGAGAACAGGCTGATTGATCTGTAACTGCTGGATGTGGAAGCAGCTAGTTGAGACCATGTTTGACACAGCTTACATATAAGCTGATAATGTGTGTTTACAGACTGTATTCACTGACACGCATGAAATCAACTGATGCAGGTTAAAACATTAAATTTACTGACTGACTCATATTGGAAACTAAGTCTGAAAGGTTATGTTATCAGGGACCTCACTCTGGTCCCTGATAGGGTGGCAGGTGGGCCCCCAACCATTTTCTAATTGATGAAAAAATTAATAAATAAATAAATAAATAAAAAAGATTTACACTGGCAATTGTTTTTGTAGTTTTAGTATTCAAAAGGTGCCAGAGTGCATAAAAGAGCATCAAAATATTTAACAAAAGAATCGGCAGGAGAGGAAACAGTGAAGAGTGTGAGTTTGGAGGGAATGATCAGTCCTGGAGTTTCAACTGTTCTGATGGAGGCTTTTCTGTCTGGCACAATGACAAAGAAAGATACATCCTGTTCTCTGCCTCGACCACTTCCTCCTCCTCCGCTTCTGGCTGAGTAGCAGTGTATGTGGACTGTCCTGCTGGCACCGTGTCCTTCTACAGAGTCTTCTCTGACACACTGATCCACCTCCACACCTTCAACACCACATTCACCAAACCTCTGTTTCCTGGGTTCAGGCTCTGGTTTGGCTGCCTGATGTTTCTGTGTTCTCTGTAGAGAAACGTTGCTGCTGATCAGATAGCTCAGTCTGTACAGGATCACACTGAGGACATGTTAGTATCAGCATTCTGTGTTTAATAGAGGAGGAAGAAGAGGCTGAGGGAGCTGCATGATCGTTTGCAGAAGACAACAGCAGATTATGCTGGGATGAAGGAATGTATTGTAAGGGGTGGAGGGGCTACTTGTCAATAGTGTATGTGTAGGATGTAAATTTGTCCTGAGGATGGCACTAGAGGAAAGATCATGGACTTATTTACACCCTGGACACAGTTAGAGGGAAGTTAAAATACTAAACTATAAGTTTGAAATTGAACTCATTCTCTTGAAACATTTGATTTTGTGAAGAAAAACTGAAAAATGTCAAATAAGTCTTTCAGGATCAGATCCAGCATCTGCAGAAAAATAATCACAACCGACATTTATGATGGCAGCAGCTGATCAGCAGTCAGTAGGCATTATTAACTACCGTAGAAACTTTTAATAGAGTTTGTGGATTTGTGTGGCGGGCGCCCTTCTGTGCGGAGTTTGCATGTTCTCCCCGTGTCTGTGTGGGTTCTCTCCGGAGTCTCTGGCTTCCTCCCACATTCCAAAGACATGGAGCTCAGGTTAATTGCTGCCTCTAAATTGCCCTTAGGTGTGACTGTGAGCGTGAAAGATTGTCTGTCTGTATGTGTCAGCCCTGTGATAGTCTGGTGGCTTGGGGGTGTGTGCCCCGCCTCTCGCCCAATGACAGCTGGGATATGATCCAGCCCCCCCCCCCCCCCCCACTCCCCGTTAGTCTTACAGGGACAAGCGGTTATGGACAGTGAATGAATGAATTAATATATAATATATGATATAGATACAGTTATCATTAGCAGAGCAGCAGAGTTTTCTCTCTGTGTAACAATCACCTGCACATGAACAACAGCCTGCTTTCTGTATTTTTACTGTACTGTGTATATGTTTATATGATTTATCTATTATTTGCATCGGCCTCTATTGATATTCTCATTGTAAACTCATTATTTAATAACCCAGAATATGATCACAACGTCTTTTTAACACTGGAATTATTTATTAGGCTAAATGTTTAAAGTAAAACTGTAATTCTGTAACTCATCAGGAATGATCAGCTCAGGAATGATCAGCCTTACGTGTGACTGAATAGAAATGAGTGTTTTATTAAGTGTTTCTTGCTGACAGACAGCCTCTCTCAGACTTTAATTGTCTGCAAGATTAAAGTTAAGGAGGGGAATAACAGATCATGAAAAGTGGCCTGTGTTTGTGAGGCTGGAGTGTATATACTGGCTGTGTGTAATCAGAAACAGGTGAACGTAGTTTCTTTGATGAGATGAGCATGACTGATGCTGAGGAGCACTAAACCACTGAATGGGTGAGTGGGCAGGCAGAAGTGAGCAGGTAGCCAGTAATGCAGAACCGTGACAGTCTTGTTAAGCAGAAGAATAGTAGTAGTAATAGTAGTAGTAGATCAATATATTGATGAGCTAATGTTAATGAATTGGGACAGTTATCAATTCATACCAAATGTTAAATATTCTTGGGACTTTTTAGGGCCCAAGCACCGAATGGTGCGAGGACCCTTTTGTAATCCAAAGCATTATTATTATTAGGGCCCGAGCACCGAGGGTACGAGGACCCTACTGTAATCCAAAGGATTATTATTATTAGGGCCCGAGCACTGACCAGTGCGAGGTCCCTATTGTAATTGGTCTGCTTTTTATTCTTCTTCTGCTAATTTCGCTGAATGAATCGCTTTTTTGAGGGCTTTATCATACTCGAAAACTCATGAAACTTTGCAAGCTTATTGGGACTGGTGAAAATTTTTGTATTTCATAGGTCTCGTATAGGTGTCAAAAAAATGAGCTCAGTAGCGCCCCCTAAATGCCAGCCCTGGCAAACCAATTCTTTTTGCGATTTCATGGTGTTGGAATTTGAAACAATAGTCCTACAGATTTCAACGGATTGACTTCAAAATTTGGAAATCCCACCTTCAGATGTGAGCGGCCCTAGATTGTGACCAGTTTTTGTTTTTGTGTAACAGTGTGGAAGTTACATGGCCGAGAAGTTACATGTTTCGCCACCAAACAGAAAGTAGTTTTTAAATCTATTGTACATGATCCAAAATGCAAGTGACAGCCCCGCCCTGAACACATCTATATGACAATTTTCATTGATACTGAGAACGCCACCTATTGACAAAGTTTTACACTAAGAGATCCAGCTCCTAGCAGGTTGACTTGAGTGATCTCAAAATTGTGTCAAAAAATCATTAAGATGTTGGTGATAATGTAAAACGAATATTGTCCGTTTTTGTTGAATGGTGTTCCCGTGACGCCACGGTGAATTTCAATGTTGTGACATGATATCACAAACTGTCATAACTTGACTCCAGATGGTCAGATCTTAACAAAATTTCATACTTTTGATGAGAATCCAGGCCTGAAGACACCTGCAGTGCAATTCTGAATCCTAGTCATAGTGCCTTCTAGTGGTAACAGGAAGTTACTTTTTTACATATTAATGTTTCCCCTGTAGCAGGTTAACCTGAGCAACATATATTTTATCATAATACTACAAAGACTTTCATGATACAAAGAAAAACAACTTTTGAGTTTTCATCATATGCTGTTGCCATGGTAACAGATTATTCGCCATAAATCAGAAAGCACTTTGAGGGGCAAGGCATGCACAAAATGCACCAAATGTGATCCATCAGAAATCCTAAATTGTGATATCTGATTGGATTTTTTGGAATAATGCAAAAATGGCTCTTGAGCGCCCCCTAGAAAATTTCAACAAAGCAGCCCCCGCAGACCATTTAACCTAGAGCTACGAAACTTGAGAAACATGTTCAAAAGCCCAAGACCTACAAAAAAGCCTATGGAGCCATGCCTTTAACCCAACAGTAAGTGTGCCATTTTAATTTTAATTTTTCATTTTTTTTGTAATTTTAGTGTCTGTTTCGTTAAACACTTAAACACATCGACCTCAAATCTGGACACCAGTATTTCCTAAATTTGGTGATGTTAAATTGCGAGCCGTTTTTGATTTCATCAAATGCTGTTGCCATTCTGCCGCGTTCTTCACCATAAAAGTAGGAAGTTGTGTTAATGGGGCTTAGAATGCTTAAAAAATTATGAAACGTGGCATACACATCAATAGTCCTATGATGTGTTATTTGATATCATTTTTTTTTTTTTTTTGCTGTGAAGAAAAAAAAATGTGCTCTGTAGCGCCACCCACTAATTTTCAACAAAGTGGCCCCCGAGAGTCGTTTAACCTAGAGCTACGAAACTTGTGTAAAGCCCAAGACCTACAAAAGTGCCTCTTGGAGCCATGCCCTAAACCCAAGAGAAAGTCCACCATTTCTAATTTTTATTAAATTTTTGGGCAATTTTTTGCCATTTCTGCTAGAGCCCAACTGATTCTTCAATATACCTATATTATGACCTGTTTCAGCCTTTTGCAGACATAATAGAGCAAAATTAGCCTCTGCACATATTTTTTCCCAAATGTACTGATAGGAGAACTCTGTTCACAGACTAGATAAAGCAGTAAATGACAGTGGGGGTTAGGGTTGGGGGGTAGTTTTAAAATGGTTGCATTCTGTAGTTTTTCCAGCAGAATGCGCTCTTACTCCATTGTTGACACTACTCTGAGCACTGTAAATCACATGCACTGCAGAGCAGCAGAATAGAGCACGTACAGCCAATTCTTATTGTTATTACAGTTTGAATTGCTTTTTAAGGGCTTTATCATACTCGAAAAGTCATAAATATTTGCAAAGTTGTCAGGACTGGTGAAAAATTTAATATTTTAGTGGTTTCCTGGTTGGGTGTGAAAAAATGACTCAGTAGCGCCACCTATAAAATTTCAACAGAGCAGCCCCTAGACTGTTTCACCTAGAGTTATGAAAATTGGTAGAGTTATGTAGCATCACAAGACAAACAAAAAAGTCAGTTGGAGCCATCCTCTAAATCCAATAGGAAATGAGCCATTTTAAATTAAAAAAAACAATTTGTCAGCAATTTTCTGATGTTTTCCAGATCCAACTAGTCCCACAGTTTTTATTGGATTGACTTCAAAATTTATAAATCATATCTTCAGGAGGGGGCAAGGTTAGTTGCGACCTGTTTTTGATTTTGTATAACAATGTGGAAGTTATGGGGCCCAGAAGTTTCATGTCTCACCACCAAACAGGAAGTAGTTTCTTATCTCAGTTGTACATGATCCAGTCTGCATCAAACTTCACATGTTTGATGAGAGTCCTGCTCTGAACACATCTATATGACAACTGTATGCGATTGTGAGATCTATTGGTGCAGGAAAGACAAAGTTTTACACTAAGAGGTCCTGCTCCTAGCAGGTTGACTTGATTGATTTTACAATTGTGTCAAAAAATCATTAACATGCTAGTGATGATGGAAAATGAATATTTAGTGGTTTCGTTGAATGGCGTTTCCGTTACGCCACGGCGAATTTTGATGTTGCAACATGACAACAAAAACTGTCATAACTTGATCCCAGATGGTCAGATCTTAACACATCTTCTAACATTTGATGAGAGTCCAAGCCTGAAGACACCTGCAGTGGAATTTTAAATCACAGTCATAGTGCCACCTAGTGGTCACAGGAAGTTGCTTTTTTTACACTTTGACGTTTCCCCTAGACCAGGTTAACCCCAGCGACCTCATATTTTATCATAATACTGCAAAGACTTTCATGATATACTGGAAAAAACTTTTGTGATTTCGTCACATGCTGTTGCCATGGTAACACACTATTTGCCATAAAATAGAAAGCACTTTATGAGGGGCAAGGCATGCACAAAAATGCACCGAATTTTTTTAGATCCATCAGAAATCATAAAACCTGATACCTGATATGATTTTTTGGAATTGATGTACCAAAATTGCTCTCCAGCGCCCCCTAGAAAATTTCAATGAAGCTGCCCCGCGGACCATTAAACCTAGAGCTACAGAACTTGGGAAACATGTAAAAGCACAAGACGGTGTAATTAGTCAGAGTTTATTTATGGGAAGCAACCTTGAAATGTATACTGTTATGTGGCCTCATCTTCCTGCAAATAAACAAGATGACCTCAGGTTCCAGGGTACAGGAGGAGAGGACCACGAATGTGCTGACTTTATTGTATTCAGCAATTTTTCAGAACCTCTCAGTGGCATTATATTTAAACTGCCACAAGAAACATATTCATGGACTTATTGTGATCATCAGGGAAAGAAGAGAAATATACTGTCATTTTTTTCCATGCTTTTTGTTGTAAGTAAGCTTGCAACAGCTCTGTAAGTGGCAGATCACAACACACACAAGTTATTTAGTGCAGCTCCAACTAGCACTACAGGAAGGAAACACTAATTCACTGCTGCGTGCAGTGTTGCCCTTCCCAGAGAGATACAGCCACAGTCAGTGTTCAGCAAGTAGCCCTGAGATGCGTGGAGGTGTCAGAGCCTGTTCATCGCTGCTTGCAGCTTTAATTATATTTTGAATTCACTGTGGTAATGTTAGGTTATGCATGTTTACACTCTCTTTGAAACTAGTACAGATAAGGGAAGGCATCCTCCATGGATAACCTCTGATCTTATATGTATTTTAAAGCACAGAGATAATGCATTTTCAAAGTCCAGGGATTCTGCTGACAGAGAAAAAGTGTGGACAGTTGAGAAACATGAGCAAAACAATGACTAAAATATGCCAAATCCCATTGTCATAAGGATCTTGTGCAATTGGCTTTAAAAACCAAAACAATTTGGGGATGAAATGGAAACTATATCCACTTAGCTGCTCAAGCATTTAATCAGCACTTTTTTGTCTTCTATTGTACTGCCTGATCCCTCTATTTGTAGTGTATTGTGTAGTCACAGCACATTCTTTTTCAAGAGAATAACACCTGTCAAGGTCCTTTTTTCCATAGATGGTTTAAAAGTGAGAAATGTAATGGTGTTAGAGGCTGAAACCAAATTTGTCAAACTATCATCCCATATTCTCATGTACCATCTTTGTAGTCTTTTTAATCTGTCTTTATCTACTTGGGAAACTCCTGCTATATGGAAATATTAACTTATCACTCTCTCGCACGAAGGGAGCAATGTGCTTGACCTAAACTATAGACCAATCACAATCATTTGTTGTGCTGCAAAAGTATTCGGAAAGCTTATGATTACTTATTTATGATTAACTGTCATGTTATCTCAATAAGTACAATTCCTTATCGCCTTTTAAATTTATTGCTTTGTTAAAAATTAGAAACAATATTTTCTCTGCAACCAACAAAAATAACAGGTGCAGGTTAATAACAGGTTATTAATCTGACCAAGGTTTTTGATCTGGTTGACTGCTACTGTTTTCATGATAAACTTGACTCTGCTGGTCTGTCATGTAAGGATTTGATTTGGCTCAGTTTTTATCTTCATAATAGCAAACAATGTGTTGCCTTACAAGGAAGCAAATCTGATACATTAGTGCTACAATAAGGTGTGCCTCAAAGCTTAACTCTTGTGCTCCTCTTTTGTTCTATTTATGAATGATCTCCCCTCAATTTGTTCTGAATGTTATGTTCAGCATTATGCAGATGACATGATAATATATACATCTAAAACTAATTTAGAACAGATTAAATCAACTTTGCAGTCTGATTTTAGTACCTTACAACACTGACTTGTGGCTAACAAATTACTAATCAATAAAACTAAAACTCACACTATGATTTTTGATATTCGTCATAGCATTGAATCTAAATGTTGTCATGTAATATGTACCTGTCACTAATATATACATCACTGCAAAGAGTTAATAAAAACCAAATAACTGGGACCATGGTTTGACTCTTTCATTCAAATATCATGTTAATGACACTGTAAAGAAGAGGAACCTTGGTATTGGTTAGGGTTGCCCCCTAAGCAGAGTCGGAGACCCCCTCAGTCAACTAAGATTGCTTCAAGTCAAGCAGTCTATTTTCTTGTTTGTTTGTTGTTGTTTTGTTTTGTTTTGTTTTGTTTCTGGGTGGTTTTTTTTGTTCATTTTGCTAGTCAGTGTGCTGTGTAGCGTACTTCCGGGGACATTTTACTCTTTGGTACAGACAGCATGTTTACACAACACTTGGACAGGGAAGAGAGGGGACTCTGCAGATAGCAGGCTCAGAGATAGCATGATCTTTTCATCACTGCTCGGAAATGTTTAATTTACAGCTCACAGAAACTTAATACAACAGTCATTGGCGTTAGTGCAGTAAGCTTGTTTACTTTATTGTTTGAATGACTCTTAAATGAATGTCCTGCTGAGCCTTGTTCAAACTTCAAAACTTATTTGAAAAAAAAATCTTCAGATTAATATAGACTTAATATAGACTTATTTTCAGCACATCCAGTCAGACACATGATTTTACGTTCATGTTGAAAAATCATTCCAAATGTACAAATGTACATTTTAAGTGGAACAATGATGGAATGAGGAACATTGTTAGAGCAGCCAAACCTCCACTCCATACTTACTAGAGTGAATCAGCACACACACACTCAGCTCAGCAAGTGTGTTCTTTGTGTGGAAACCAAACATCAAAATAACCATGGGAATGTGTGTATCCTGGACCATGTGTCTTTTTAAAGTGCTCTGTTGAGCCGCAGGACTCAGGTCACCTCGGACACTTCTGGGGATTTCTGGTTTATATATTTACCATTCTGTGGAACGTTTCCATATTGATTTAATGGAGCTAGCTTTTTCCAGTTTGCTTCTATTGCAGAGCTGCCCAGACTCTTATGCAACACTGCTGATCTCCTCACCATATTCCTGCTGTTACCACAGCTCAGGAGAAGGGAATGGAAAGAGAGTTGAAACATGAAAACAATTCAATAGGCCCACTGTGTATGAGCAGGCCATAGGAGCCCAGTGAATTCCCCACAGAGCAATCCATCACCAGGGGCCCGGCAGAAAGTCACACTTAACTTGTTTTCTTTTTTTGGAAAGGAAGAGGAGTGCCTATATATGTGACATCACAAGAAACTTGAAACCGTCATTTTCAGCAGCCCTCCCTACTCACTGCCTGCTCCCACATTTGCTCCCCTCTCCCCAAACTCTGCCTGAGACCCTCTGTGCTTCTCTGTTGGGCTCCAAAAGCGGCCAGTGTTACTACCTTCTCAGCCCAGACTACACCTCTGATCCCAGGACTTCAGCACACAGATCCCCCCGCTCTGCTGCAGTCAGCTGGACCTGCTTCTGGAGGTAAGTCCCTCCATTGTGCTGCTTGAGTGGGAGCTTCTTTGCTGCCACGTGGTTCGGCTGCTTGAGGAAGTTTGCTCAGAAAGACCCGGGCTATAAGAGCAGGGCTTTGTTACAGGCAGCAGTTAGTGCTCACAGGCTTTGATTTGATCAGACTAATCAGACTAGTAATATGCACAGGTCATGCAGCTGTGCTCCAGATGTGGAACAATTCTGTACACTCAGTACTTGGTAACCCTGCTCAGACTTACTATAAATAAGCTAAATTTTAATACCATTCTAAGCAACCTTATTAACCCATTGACACCTGAGCAAATTGGTTTGATTTCGTTGAAAATAACATGGAGGAAAAAGGTATTGAGCAACTTGGCAAGAAATGTCCCACAAATTTCAAGATATAAAAAAAAGGTGACAAAAAAAAATGATCTCAAAGTTGTTGGGGAAAAAAGGCTGGGGGATGAGGATTTTTTTTCTTCTATTTTTTCAAAGCTGGGTAAATGTCCAGAAATCTATGTTTATATTTGTTATGATTTCATATCCCCTTTTGTGGCATTTTTGTTTGTTTTTCACGTTTAACTTATTTTTAGGTAAATGTGTTATTTGTCGTTTTTGAAAGAGATCAAATTAATTTGCTCAGGTTTTAAAGGGTTAACAGTTTAAGTTTAGTTACTAATCATTTCACAATCATTCTGTTAATAACTTTGTTAACAAAAAATGAATGACTGCAGTATGAGTGTATTTTGCATCATTGAGGTTGGTCATTTCTTTTGTGTTTATTATTGGGGTTTTTTTGCCATTTTGTTGTCTGACATTTTCCATTTCCAGTGCTAAATGACAAGTGTCAACGTAGCCTATAAGCATTTTTCCCAATATTTGTTAGAAATACTGAAGAAAAGGATTCTGGGCAAGTGCTTCACTGCAATGTATGACATGTATGTGAATTCAACAACAAGTACAGCTCTGGAAAAATACTGAAACAACAACAGATGATTTATTTTAGCTGTTGTTGAGGTAAACATGAGCCATAGCTGATGCTTGATGTTGCATTGTCGAACTCCATTAGAGATTAATGAGCTGCACATTAAGTATAAAAGATTAAAAGACATGGAAAAGTTGAAAGTATTATATAAGCTGCAGATCTACACATTCCATGCTTGGAAAAGAGGGCAGGGCCTCAGTCAGGCACACATTGTACACGCTCTGTTCCCTCTTACCTCACTGTGTGCCAGACTGTCTATACTGTCCAGTCAGGTAAATACACTGTCTGTGAAGTATTTTAAATGCTTATGTTTTTTAAAAAGACTTGGGATGATGTAAAAAAAAAAAATAAAAAAAAAAGCTTTGTCCTCCAAATAAAAACATGCTTGTCTTGATTTCAGAAATGTGAATGATTCATGCAGTTGCAGGAATTTCCTTGAAGAAGTAGTCCAGTATTTGGGGAAATCCAGTCATTTACTTTCTCTCCAAGAGTAAGCTGCTCAGGTGGATATCAGAAACAGGAATATAATCAACACAAAGAGTTTTTACATTTTTAGTTGTGTAGACTTGGAACACATGAGATACAGCATGATCATTATATAGCTATAAAGGTGTTAATAGGTGTACATTGTGACAAAACGTCTTGTAAAATTATTGTGATCAGTTGATGTTATACAGTGTATAGTATATTACTGTTGAATTTATTACTACAGTATTTTCAATAGAATTCAAGATTTTCAGTGTTTTACTTCTTTTTTTTTTTAAATTGTACATTACTGTTAAATTTGGCCATATTTTTACAGCAGTTAGTCGCATAGATTTCTGCTGAGTGACAAGTAGTTGCTTGCATCCTGCCATTATTTTACAGTGTCAATACTGTAAATTACTTCAGCTTTATGTCACTGTTTAATTTATTATGTCATCAGCAGAATTTGAGGTTTAAAGTGTAACAATGGCTCAAGATGCATCAAGATGTCCAATGTTTTATTTTTATTTTTTATATTTCTTATTTTTTATATGTACATCACTGTCAGTCTTTGGCCATATTTTTACAGCAGTTGGAACAGTGCCGGGCTAACAAGCCTTTATGCTAAGCTAGGCTCACAAATTCCTGACTTCGGCTCTGTATCTCTGTAACCTCTGTGACACACAGACATGAGATCCATGTCAATATGTGACTTTCTGAAAGAAAGCAAACTGTCAAACCTATTTAGTCTATTGAGTCTAATGTCGTCATTTCCTCTTTGTGTCTATTGTGTGTAACACTATCTGGCTGCCCTCGTGGATGTTTTATTGTAAGTTGTAAAGTTAAACTCATTTTCACAGTTTCTATTGATGCAGTAATAATGCTTGATCATTTGATTCCCAACAACTCACTGAAATATGTGTTAAAGCACACAGTCTGAAATAGACGTTTTTGTTGACATTTGTAAATGCTTCTCTGGCCAAAAAGGTTTGGCAAGAAACTCTTGAACCTGATTGGTGCACAGGATGGGTGTACCTATCAGTCAGATAGTATCAGGTGAGCTGGCAGCCACAACCATTAACTGTTTATGTACTCCATGTTAGGCTACTAACATTATTTACAATTCACAGCCGTCTTTTAAAATGCTGTATATTCCTAAACAGATTAAGAATATAAATGATTGAAAGTACCATTGTGTGAAATATTCTAAGCAACAGAAATGTAATATTTATCTAAGTTCAGATGTCATAGTGTGATCACAATTTGGATTCTAGAAATCGGGCTAAATATTGTCTCTGAACATGCTGAAACACTGTTAATTAACATTCATCTTTCTTCAAAATAAGACCTGTGCTGTCACACAGCACAGGTCTTATTTTGAATAGACAGACAGAGACAGACAGAGCCTGATCCCGATCTTTGAAACCTGAGCAAATTAAACATGGACAGAAGGCAATGAGCAACCTAACAAGACAAGGCCCTAAAATGAGCCAGAAATGAGTTCAAAGGTACAAACAAGTACCTGAAAAAAAATGCAAAAGAAGAAAAGAAAAAACAAAAACAAATAAGAAAATGAAATACATATATATATATATATATATAAAATAATGAATATATAATATATATATATATATATATATATATATATATATATATATATATATATATATATATATATATATATATATATATATATATATATATATATATATATATATATATATATATATATATATATATAAAATAATGAATATATAATAATATAATGTAAAATTTTACTAATTATAAATTTAATTTTCTGGACATTTCCCCCACAAGAAAACTGATGTCCACTTAGGTTTCAATGGTTTAAGCTAATGTGTCAGTGGCTGCCTCACAGTATCAGGTATCAATTTTCAATTTTATAAGTAATGCTTTTGAGCAAACAAATCTCAGTTAACACATTTCCAAAGTTATGAGACTAGTATCTAAAGGCATATATGTTCTAATTGCTCTTTTCTATCAACTGCATGACAGCAGCTTATAAAATGTATCATCATATAATTAAAAGATAAAATATGTCTTATTGAGTAAAGCCAATGAAGTGCAGGACAGCAGAAAAATATCCGATGTCTCTCTGTGTAAGGACAGTATTTACAAATAGAGTCCATGTGACAACTAGTGTACATAATGTCAATGTCTGAGGAACCAGCTCGGTACTGTTTGAGCAGGGAGGTCATTCTCAGCTGTTATCAATCTGTCTGTTGCTCCTGAGGCCTACAGGCAGCAGATACGCACACACTTGGCTTCATTCCAGCCTCTTATCTGTAGAGCCACATTGCCTTTCACTGGAGTTTATGAAGTATTGTGGTCCTCCAACACATCATTTTATTGTTACAACTCCAATTCCAAAAAATACGGGATGCTGTGTTAAACATAAATAATGTTCAAACTGATAAACTTTAATTCAGGGTTTGTTTGTTTTTTGTAAAAACACACTCTGTGATGATTCTGAATTTGGTGCCTGCTGCACATCTCAATAAAGTTGGGACAGGAGTGTGTTTACTACTGTGTGACACCAGCTTTTCTTTTAGCAACACTCAGTAACTGTTTGAGAACTAAGGACACTAATTGTTTGAAAATGAACTTTTATCCCATTCTTGTTTGATATACAACTTAATTTCACAATAGTCAGAGTTCTCTGTTGTTATATTTTTCGCTTCATAATGCTCCACACATGTTCAATGGCAGTCAGGTCTGGACTGCAGGCAGGTCAGTCTAGTAGCTGTTCCCCTTCACTATGAAGCCATGCTATTGGAACACATGCAGAATGTGTCTTATTGTCTTGCTGGAATAAGCAGGAATGTCTCTGAAAAAGACCTTGTCTGGATGGCAGCATATGTTGCTCCAAAACCTGTATGGACCATTCAGCAATGATGGAGCCTTCACAGACATGCAGGTTCCCTATGATGCCATGGGCACTAAAACCTCCCCATACCATTACAGATGCTTTGAAGCTGGTAACAATCTGGATGGTCCTTTCCCTATTTAGACAGGACGTTCATGATTTCCAAAAACATCAGAAATGTGGACTCATCAGACCACAACAAACTTTTTTGCTTTGTGTCAGTCCGCCTCAGATGAGCTCAGAGGAGTCGGCTGTGTTTCTGAATGATGCTGATATCTGGCTTTTACTTTTTATTGTAGTGTCTGAACTTGCATTTGTAGATGCAGAAATGAACTGTTCTTACTGACAGTGGTTTTTCCTAGGGTTCCTGAGCCCATGGAGCTATATCCTTTATACAGTCATGGTGGTTTTTAATGCAGTGGAGCCTGAGGGGTCAAAGGTCACAGGCATTCAATGTTGGTTTTCAGCATTGCTCCTTATGTGCAGAGGTTTCTCCAGATTCTTTGAATCTTTTGTTGATAATATGGATCATAATGGTAAAAAATCTAAATTCCCTTAAACTCCTTCAGGCCTTCGCAGCAATTGTTTTTTCCCCATACGTAACTGGCTGTGAACAAATTACTGGCATATAGCCACGTGACATATGTTTATGAAGTCACATGTCATATATGGTTATGAAGCAACAATGACCTTTTTGTTTCTTTATATTACACACACCATTTTTGTGACATGTACATCATCACTCAAGAATAAATATTAAATTTTACACTCTGTGTATTATCATATTACCTAACTTTTGTATAGTGTTATAGTGTTATTGAGTCACTAGTTACATGTAATCAATTCACAAAATACATGTGATTGTAATAAGTCACAGTTATTGGGAAATAAAATATATAATTACATGACAGATAGGAATCAAGATGTTGGTGATTACAAAGGAGTTACCTCTGTATATATTCTTTTTGGCAAAAAGCTTTTATAACATTCATTCTTTTGCGTTCATCTTTTCACTGTGCAAGTATGCCTTTCTTTGGCAAATTTTCACACAACGCAGCACAAAGAAGTCATTGGGAAAAATCTGTGTGCCAAATGGCTTACATGCAGCTGTCTCTACACCCAGACAGACTCCATTCATTATGCAGAGATGGCCTTTTTGCATGTTTTTGTTAGTTCTTATTTTAGTTTGCACCACCACTTGTCTGCTCATAAAGTCAATGCACGTTGCTCAGCACAACCAGAGTTTTCCTTGCCCATCCATCCATCCATCCATTGACAGATAACACCATGGAGAAGTCGTCAGTCTGTCACAGAGTTGACAGTGGTCAAGAAACTAAATCAGTCAAATTTGGGGCTGTAAACCAAAACAATGAGCAGAAAGAGGCTAAAACCTGCACTTAGTGATAATTCTCTGTGTCTCTTTGTGTCATTTAGTTTTTCTATCCTCTGTTAATATACAATTTTCATTAGTGCAATTTTTATTATGTTATATCTGTCTACATCTATAACTAAATGTCCATGTTCTTTTGCACCTCTAGTTTCCACCTTTTTCCTGTTAAAGGACTGTTTTTAAAGAGCTTTTGTCCACATCTCTGGGGATCTAAGGATAGATGGTTTTATTTAGTCTACAGATTGTAATGCTTACATTTGCCATTTTGTTTTGTATCAAAAAAAGACTTGACTGCAAGATATTCTGTCATTCGTTTAAGTTTGTTGGTTAGTGTTGGTACCAAATTCATTAGGTGTAATGATTAGTTTTGACCTGTATTAAAATTAAATAAAAGATCTGAGCTTTTCTATTTTCTAGGACCTTTTTTTTTTTTTAATTTTGGTCACAAATTTGTTTGAATTCATGTTAATAAGGGCTTCCTCCTTTTCCAAGATAAGCCATCCACCTGACAGGTGTAGCTGATTAAGCAGCATCATTATTACACAGTTGTGCCTCAGGATGGCCACAATGAAAGGACACTCTATTAGGCACTTGGAGCTGTATATTTTATATGACTAGGGCTACTAATATGCATTTTTGGTCACATGGGATTTATCTGTGAAGAGAAAACAGCTGCTTACTCAAGTCAGTAGATGAATATATGCTGTCAGGTCAAGACCCTGAAGAGGATAACCAACATACAGATGAGCCTGCCTGAGATGGTTTCTGACAGTTTGTGCAGAAATTCTTCTGTTGTGCGAACCATTTGTTGCATAAGCAGTTGGGGTGGCTGCTCTCAGACAGTCTTGCAGTTGAAGATGCTAGATGTTGATTTCTGAGCTACTGTGGTTAAATGTGGTCTGCAGTTGTGAGGCCAGTTGGATGTACTGCCAAGTTCTTGGAAATGGCTTTGGAGATGTCTTATGAAAGTGAAATGAACATTCAGTTCAGTGTCAACAGTTCTTGTAGACATTCCTGCAGTCAGCATGCCAATAGCATGCTCCCTCAAACCTTGACACGTCTGTGGCATTTTCTTGTGTGCTCAAACTGTATATTTTAGATAGTCCTTTTACTGTCACCATCCCACAGCACACCTGTGTAGTAATAATGTTTTTAATTATTTGACAAAGATGCAAGTACTTAATAACATAGGTTTTAACAAATTTTTGAACAGAATTTGAAAGAATTTTACACTCACATGAGGTGGTATTTCAGGCGACACAAAAAAAGCCATATTTTGCAAAACTGCAATGGAAACACTTTTTAGTCTTTTCTAGGTCACAACATGCTATGGCTATGTGCTTGTCAGTAGGAACAGGCTCCCTCACAATGCAGCAGGAGCTACAAGAGGTGTTAATGCATCGCATAACTCGTCAAAAGTTGAGTGGATCATCCGGAAGATTTAGATCCACAATTCCTCTGTGAAATAGTGGACTATCACCTCCCAGAAATCCCTGATATGTGGCCACTCCCACGTATAAGGGGCTTGCCTTTCCGCTTTGTCGCTCTAAAACATGTACGTGGCCTTGGATTGGAAAAAATGAGGGCAAGTGTATTGTGGCTGCAATAGAAATAAAGCTGCCAATGTTTTTAACATTCATCACCATTCTTCGTGGAATGTTATCACCGAAGGAGAAGTCGCAGAACATCACTCAGTGGAAACAGTCATCTCACAATTGTGTTTTATCAACATTTCCAAAACATCGCTTAAGTTTTGTGCAAATCTGTTATGGAAACCCACCTACTGATAGTTGAGTACACATGATATCAGCCACAATCACCAAGCAGTCCTGCACAAACTCTCCATCACTGAACTGCTTTTTGAGATACTACACAGCTTGTCTGTGTTACATCTTCATTACTTTTTACAAGATTTATGAAGACTATTTAGCAGATACATCTTGTTGAAACTGTACAACCTTACATTTGCACTCTTCACCCATGAATTTGAAGTAGGATTTGTGATTGGTGTTTAACATGAAATTCCTTGAGCAGCAAATACACCTGTTTGTAGATAATCTTATCAGTGCCCCAAAGGTCTCATCGAGTAAGAGTTAATCCATTTTTCCTGAAAGCTGCTTTTGTCCTCAACCAAACAGTGTTTTTCTGTGTTGACTTTTTCATTGCACCTGCTAAAACTGCAAATTTTTGCTAACAATAGCACTGATGCCCAAATGGAATTCCAGCAAAACACCCACAAGGTGCCAGAAGTCGCCAAGTAACAAGTTGTCTTTCCTAACCTGATTGACACTTAGCACAGTTTGACACAAAAACGAAGTAGTGCACTAAATGTCCAGCCCGTTCTCATTCCAAATTTGTCAAATACCGCTGCTTTGCCAAAGGACACCTTTCGCTGCAGTACGTTTGTAACACAGCCAAACAGAGCCACCCAGCAGCGTATCATACGCCGGTGGCGGTATTAAGTTGAAATGCTGCTGGTAATGACAAAATATAAGGAGCTGAAAGGTCACTCTAGGGTGGGCATGAGGGGTGGTGAATGGGTCCAGCCAACCCAAGACTTTCACCTGGGAGCTCGGTCCTCTCTTCCCATATGAATATAAAGCCAAAGTGTGATGTTTTAACATTCTTGTGTTTTGTTTCTTATTTTTCAGATTTGACCTTTCAACAAGCTTTCATTCTTTTGAAAAGAATCCGACTAATGGAATAAGTCATTATATGTGCCTGTCATAAGTATGGAACTACAGAAGCTGTCAAATGGTAATCACCACCATGCTGTGCCTGTGGAGGGAGGGTAGGTTTCCTATCTGCACACTATTTGCTGACTCATTCTGAATTCTTGGTAAATCATGTACATTCATAATGTTTAAAGTTTTGATGAGTTTGTTTTTTTTGTTTGTGATAATATTGCAGAGTCCCACCAGAGGAAGAAAAATTCCTTCAACACAAGAGCGATGAATCAAAAAGACCTCAGTTCACAGATGTGAGTATGAGAGCGAGGCAGAGGCAGCCTGCTGGTACTCCATGTGCTCTGATGCAGTGCAGAATTCACAATAACTGACATTTATTTTTCACTTGTGCAAGTTATGTTGTCATCATGTCCTATAGGACAATATTCAAACTATGGAAAAAACACAACGCCCAGATGAATGCGCTAATTTTGGTCACTTTTAGCTCCTTTAACTGGAGATATGCAATAATGCAGTGCCACTAAAGTTTGACAGAGACTGAATAAGTGAGATATACGAAGAGAAGTAACCACTGCAAAGTTTCTACAGATCTCCATCCATGCTGCTTTCTACTGGTCACTAACATGTCCATGATGTGAATATGATGCTCTAGAAAACCCACACACACACAAAAGGCATACTCATCAGCAGCAGTGTGTACACAGCTCTGCTCTACTAGCGATGAGGGACGAGTCTATTGCCAAATATATGTGGGTTTTCCTGTGTTTAAAAAAACTGCTAATTTTGGTAGAAACAGTGTAGTAATACATTTTCTTTTGATCTACACTCACCATTTTACCTTAATACTAAATACTGATTTTAGTTTTCCAACCTGAACTATGTATCTCACAGACACACTAACGGACAACACCATCATCATCATCATCACCCCAATTCTGGCTTCACAACACTGGCTCCCTTTTTAATTTTAGAATTGATTTTAAGATTTTACTAATCACTTTTAAAGCTAATTTGAGTCTCGCCCAGAGCTGCATAACAGAATTGTTGATCCCATATGAGCCAGTTTGCAGCCTTAGATCCTCAGGTGGGGCCCTTCTGGTCGTTCCAAAGTCGAGGCTTAAATCTAAAGGTGATCGTGCCTTTGCCATCAGGGCCCCTCAGCTTTGGAACGACCTGCCCGATGAGATAAGACTGCAGAATCAATGACTTGAACCCACTTTTTTATAGACTTGTAAATGTGATGTCATCTTTGTATTTCTTTTATTTCCTTTGGTTTATTTTTATTTATTTTATCTATCTTTGTCATGTTTTGCTTATTTTGTTTCCTTTTATTTGTGGGTTTTATTGTTTTATTGCTATTGTTGGTTTTGGTCTGTTTCTTTGTCTCCAGTTTTAATGTTATCCTCAATCTACATTAGTTTTGTCTTGCTAGTGTTTACAAGAACTGTTTGGCTTTCTGTTGTTGTATTGCCTTTATATTTCCCATTTCTGCTCTTGCTTTGTTTTTCAAACTCTGCTATATAAATAAGTGCTATATAAATAAAGTTATTGTTATGATTATTATTATTATTATTATTACATATTTGAGGGGTAACTAAACTCAAAAATCCCATTAACATAATCCAGACAGCATTGTTTTCCCCAAAAACAGAATCCTAAAGTAGAGGAGTTTCATATCAGAGAACGCTGTAGAAGACATGGTAGCTTGATTTGTGAGTAGGGTGCTGAAAGCTATTGCCTTTGACACTGAATACTATAATGAACTGTGATGTAATGTCACAATATGCATTGTCATTATTGTTATTATGTCCTCAAAGTAATATTCTATTCTTTTGTGCTTTCCAGTTTGAGGGTAAAACCTCCTTTGGAATGTCTGTCTTCAACCTGAGCAATGCCATCATGGGCAGCGGCATTCTGGGTCTGTCGTACGCCATGTCCAACACCGGCATCGTCCTTTTCCTGTGAGTAACAGAAAGTCAGAAACACACACGCGTTGGTACTAAGGGTACAACAGAACGTGATACACACACCCACACAGATGTTCTGGACCTCAGTCTCCCGGAAAACGCCAGTAGACAAACAGACGCTAGAGGAGACAAGGTCAATATTGCACAACACTTGCACATGCCATATGTAGTTATGACGTATAGAAAGTTACTAAAATGCAAAAAGAAAATGTTACCAAATGTTAAAAGATAACACCAGTGAGGAGGTAATGGAACTTTGTACCTGAACTTTGCCTCAAAGTGTTTAATCCCAGATGCTGGACTCTGTCGCTGTTACTGATGCTGTGTAAGGACAAACAGAAGATCATTATCCTGCTTTACACAGAGCACAGTTTTCATCCTACAGCCGTGCCCATTAGCCATGATTAAAGATGAAAAAAACAGTTCTGAGAATTACTGAATATTTCATATAACTGTTACATAAATGTTAACAATCTGTTGTTGATTTCCCTTTTAATGAATCTCTGTGAGCATGTTATACATAGGAATCTCTGATAAATTCAATCATCTTGTGCTTGGTGTTAGCATCTACACCTGTTAGCAGTTCAAAAACTGTAATTGTAATACACTGTTGTAGCACTTACTAGCTTCTTCTAACCCTTACAGTCTGTTTGGCAGATTTTATTGCCTTTCATTCTTAATTTTTTGACAATTTTGGCTGTGTTCATGCATATGGCATACATTTTGGCAAGATTGTGTATTTTTGTTTAATCTGTGAATTTCCAGCTCAGCTCCTACAATAAGTCTAAAATACATTGTGGAAATTTAACTATTACATTCAGACTGTTAAGTGCAAAAAAAGCTCCATTTAAACCCATTCAAACATTTTTGATCCCACAGCCATCAAAGCATAAAAAGATTCATTGTATTATTAATGGGTGTCATTCTGGGCTTTTGTCTTGGAATTTGTCATTTTTACTATTTTCCATCTGATTAGGCCTTCATATCATTTTTACCGTATTTGGCAAAGGTGAAAACACATGCTTATTCCACTAGGTGCACTGTCACAATCAGTGTTGCTGCTAATCATTGACATATCCCAGACTGTTATCATCAATAAAGAAATCTACTTTATTGAGGTGGTATATTGAGAATAATTCATTTTTCGTGGGTTGTTTTTTGTTTGTTTGTTTGTTTGTTTGTTTGTTTGTTTGTTTTTTCACCTAAAAACAGAGTGGCATCATGACAAAAACCTGGCATTTAAAGGGTTAAAATTCTGAAAATTTATGAAAATTTGACATTTATGATTAGGACTGATGTTGGTTAAAAATAAACTCAATGAAAGAAGAAAATAATATTAATGTATGACACTTTTTAAAAGTTAGATCTTGAAAAGCTTGCTTTGTGTGCACAGCGATACGAGTGTGAGGAGTTGACACTGCATAAAAAATAATAATGTATTAAAATCAATGATACTGCTAATCATTGACATATCCCAGGCTGTGATAATCAAAATAATAATAGCAGTATATTGAAAATTATTTATTTTCATCTAAAAACAGTGGCATCATGACAAAAACCCAGAATTTAAAGAGTCTAAAGTTAAATAAATATTTATGACTAGGACTGATTAGGACTGAAATTAACTTAATAAATGTTAAAAAAAAAAATCATATAAATGTTAAATATTTTTTAAAGGTTGATCTTAAAAAGCACTTTTTGTGTACAGAGTGATACCAATGAGTGTAATATAAAGCGTGCCCTAGAAATATTAACTTTTGCCAACAATAAGCAAATAACAACTTCAGTAGTCTACTTGGCAAATCAAACTGTTGTGGTTCAACAGGGAATCCAGTCTGAAGATGTGATGTCAGTGACAGTCATGACCTGTCTGTGTTTTCCAGGATCCTGTTGACATGTATCGCCTGTCTGTCCTGTTATTCCGTCCATCTGCTGCTACGCAGTGCTGGAGTTGTGGGTGAGGAAAATATTGTTAGAAATCTGAGATTGATCCAGAGCTTAAACTTTGTGTCTTCACTTCCCCTCTGTTATAGCAGGTGTCAGAATATCCACAGTCAGTTTGCTGACATGCTTCTTTGGTCTTGCTCTCTGCAGGTATTCGAGCCTATGAGCAGCTCGGCCTGAGAGCTTTTGGTCAGCCAGGGAAGATCGTAGCAGCTGTCATCATCACACTTCATAACATTGGAGGTAAGATACTGCTATATGGCAACAAATGTTTGTGATATATGTTGTGATCACATCTTACCAAGCAGTGCTAGAGGAAGTATTCAGATCCTTTAGTAAAGTAAAAGTACTAATACCAAACTGAAAAAGATACTCTGTTAAAAGTAAAAGTCCTGCATTGAAAATGTTACTCAGGAAAAAGTCAGTGCATATTATCACGAGCCTGTACTCAGTTCAAAGTATCCAATACAGAAAAATCAGCCAAAAAAATAAAAAATAAAACTGATTCAAAACAACTTCAGTGGTGATCAAAAACAGCTGCCAATTAATTCTTAGTCAGTCTGCAAATTAATTAATCATCTAATCATTTCAACTGTACTATAAACTGTTGGGTGATTTAATTTCTAACAGAACTTATTTTAAAAATAGTTTTTATGTTGTTATGCAAAAACGTGAATTTGTAACTCATAACTAAAGCAATCAGATTAATGTGGTAAAATAAAAAGTACAATATTTCGCTCCGGAATGTAGTTGACTAAAAAATGTAAAGTGGCATGAAAGTCATAGACTCCGGTAAAGTGTGCATAACCTTAATTTCATACTAAAGTACAGTACTTTAGTAAAGGGAGTGAAATGGGTCAGAACATACATACCTGCTTTTTAGCGACCATGTTAATAAATGTGTCCATGTACACAAATAAATGGTCTCTATGCTGTTCTCCCCTGCAGCCATGTCCAGCTACCTGTTCATAGTGAAATCTGAGTTACCGCTGGTCATCCAAGCCTTCCTCGGCCAGACATCCAGCTCCGAGTGAGTACTGATGACAACTTTGAACTTTGAAATCAACAAAATCTATGAAATTTCAGTATCAGTGTCATCTGCATGTGCCTATTACAGAAATAGGTCCAAAGATGAACAGAGCAAAACCAACAACATGTTAGTCTGTCTCTGAGTACATTCTGACTTCTCTACTCTGTTTGTGGCTCTCAGCTTCACACCCATTGGTTCCTCCTGAAGACGTAAATCTTCAAAAACGCAAATATAAAGTTTAATTTTTCACAAATGTTTCAGAAATTTCCTAAAACAGCTGGCCATTATGGTCAAAACATTCGGTCACTCAAACACAGAGTAACTTGTAAGGGAACGTTTATGATCCCCATGTAGTGCACTAGCGACATATTCAGTCAACCAGTCCAAATATGATCCAACATTACATGAATGTAGAGTGTAAATATTTTGTGACTAGACTGAACTCATCAATCCTTGCAAGGAAACACCAACCTCAGCACAGCAGGAAGTGGAGATTGACCATACAGACCTTCCCCTAGATAGATTCCATTCGTACCATTCTCGACATGCCTCTACAAACCACGGCCATCACCAGTACAAGACAGACCAGACGAGACGGGTATCTGACCCTTGCTTATACCATAAAACTTCAGTTGATAGCCAGGGTTATTATTTGCTGAAACCACTGAGCTCAGCAGGCTTATATTAGGGACAGACATCTATATGGGATGGGTGTTAAATTCTTTTCACACAAAACAGTTGATCAGAAAAGATGGGAAATCTAATCAAATTGTTTGTTTAAACCTCATTTTTGCACCTCTCTTGTTTATTATGTCAGTATTAGGCTGCCTTCAGGTGGTCCTCAGAAATATTGTATTTACAGAATTTACGAGTTACAAGCAGATGAGTAGCCCTTCAAAGTCGTATATAAGTGGAAAGTTGGGAAATACCTGAGTTGCTGAGTTGTAACTCTTGCGCAATGTTTCAGGGCAGCAGAAATGGTGGAAAGCATAGAAACAGTGTCAACAACTGATAGTAAAAAAATGTGTATTTTCTTATTTTGTTCTCAGTAGCTATCATTTACTTTTAGTAGTTTCACATTTTGGTATATGCATATATTAACTGAAGTAATCCATAATGGTATTTAAGCTTAAAAATGAATTAAAACGTCAACCACATATCTGATGCTCATTTCATGTGCTTCATTCTGCCACTGCAGCGCAAAGGAGCTCTGTTCTGCTCGCTTTTGGTAAAACATCAGCCACAACAAAACAACCTTTTTACTTCTAGCATTCATGTTTGTTGCTTTTCTAACCAGAGCACTTTCATTCATTTATTTTCTGTAACCGCTTGTCCTTGCAAGGGTCATGGGGGGCTGGAGCCAATCCCAGCAGACACGGGAAGAACATACAAACTCCGCACAGAAGGGCCCCCGCCACCAGAGCACTTGAATATGTGTATGTCATAAATGCACTGCACAACTGGGAAGTACGATATTTCCGAGGAGCAAGTGAAGGCAGCATTACTTTGGCAAAGATGGCAAATTCGACACCCGAGATCAAACTGTTTTGAAATGTTTTGTCACTTCCGGCTTCGGCACACAGTTCAAGACGGGTTTCGAAACATCACGTGATCGGTACCAAACCGATTTATAATAGAGTCATGTACAAAACCTGGACAGAGAGTTTTAAAAGACCGCGGGAAATGTGGGCGTTTGAGGTGTTGTGTTGTGGCGAGGAACTAGAGGGAGATTTGTGTGAATTGAGCTGAGTTGTTGGTAGATTAATGGATAGAAAGATAGATAGATTGACAGATAAATATGTATAATATAATAATAGATTATATATAAATAGATATGCACACACATATATATATATTTATAGATTCATATAGATACATAACTAGATATATACATAACTATATTATATTAACTATTTTGGGCTGGGGAGAAGGGAGCTTACAACAAAACCAATGATTAATGGTGCAATGCAAGCTTCTACCAGCAGCCAATGTATAGCGAACTGGTTTTAAAACATTTCAAAAGGTCTCAAAGCAATGGTTTAAAGGTATTGAAACATTTCAAAGTGTCCAATTTGCCATCTCTAGCATTGCTGTCTTTTTTGGTGCTTATGGTTTCAGTAAAATGAACTCTGGTTGAATAAAAAATAACCTTACTGAGCTATCCATCTGTGTGGCATGTCCATTTTGACAAAATTTTTAACAAGTATATTTGTATGCGTGATCTAAGCAGCCAACTAATGTTAGCTCCAGCCAAAGAACTTCTACAAAAATGAACTGCGTGGTGACCAGGCCTCTAATTGAGAAAGGCCTTTATTTGTCAAAATGTGCAGCCACACAGCTTTTACGGAATTATTCTTTATATATCATTATACATGAGAAGATCATTAGATGTGGCCTTCCCATAAACCTTACCCTAAATTTAAATGCCTCTCTTTTCAGTCAGTACTTCATAGCTAGCTTATGGCTAACTTAGCATCAGCATAAGTAACAAAACATAGCCTCTCCCTCACCTTAACCATCTGTCTTTCAACCTAATACTTCATAGCTAACTAACTGCAGCTTTTTTGTGGGGACTTCCACTTCCAGACCAACGAGCGAAGGGAACTGATTGTGGACTGAAATGTGAGGTGGACAAGACCATAGACTGTACATAAAGATGGACAATGCGTCCCCACTTCCCCCCTCTATGCTTAAGTGACGCTAATATCCTGGATACGGTTGCTGCCATCTTGCACTGGTAATGTTATTTGGAGCCAGTGTCTGCGCACTAGCGATATCCATGTTTGGGGAGTTCCTGCCAAAATACCCATCTGACCGATTCCAAGCAGCCCCATTGAAGGCGAGCACATGGATTGGCTCCCACAGCTGTCAATCATTGCTGAAAATCCCCTTTTTGTAGAATTAAATAACTCATTAAAACTGAACTTATCATTAAAACAATCACTTGAGCAAACATCAGGGTGATGAGAACTCCCTTTAGTGATGGAAATCATCTTTGGGGAAAAAATATATTTTGGGTGAACTTTTAGTTTTTAGGTTGGCCGAAGGCGGCACGGTGGCATTGTGGTTAGCACTGTTGCCTCACAGCTAGAGGATCTCTGGTTCGATCTCAGGTTGGAATGGGGTCGGTCCATGGGCGGGGGCCGTTCTGTGCAGAATTTGGGGTCTCCGGCTTCCTCCCACATTCCAAAGACATGCAGGTCAGGTTGATTGGTGACTCTAAATTGCCTTTAGGTGTGACTGTGAGTGTGAAAGGTTGTCTGTCTATATGTGTCAGCCCTGCAGAAGGTGGGGTACACCCTGGATCGTCTGGCGACCTGTCCAGGGTGTACCCCACCTTCTGCCCGAACAACAGCTGCGACCCTTGCAAGGACAAGCAGTTACGGACAATGTCACCAACATGGAGGGGGGTTGAAAAGCTACTCTTTGGGGGAATTATCTTGTTCGTCGGCTATGGGTTAGCCAATTGAGCCAGAGGTTGGGTCACATTGTATCATTGTGTAGTTGTACCTACTCAGAGACTACTGGGGCAATTCTGATCTATCTTAGTGGGAAGGTAGACTGTGAGCATGGTGGAGCAGGGTGGAGGTGTGGAGGTGTGTCTGATGAAATGCAGTACGAACAGCAGCAGCAGGTGACAGCAAAGCTTTTAGTTGAGTGTTATGACAGAAGTTTGAGCAGGGCATCAGTAAACCCACCATGATCCAGAGCGAGTTGAATGTGTTGCAGTGAGAGATGTTGACTGCCTGAACTAGGCTTTCCTTTATTTGCTGCAGCACAACATTGCATGTCACCTCACTCTCTGAATGCAGTCTGACAGTCTGTTTTACACAATGCCATGTGTGTGTATATGCTTCACTGTGGGCCAATGTGTGTGTGATGTCTTGTGTTCTAGCGACTGGTTCATGAATGGAAATTACCTCATCATCATCGTCACTGCCTGTGTCATCCTCCCACTGGCCCTCATGAAGCACCTGGGTATGCCACATCCTTTCACTTTGAATGTACTTTATATTTCCTCTGAGTATTGCTTTTGACAGTTTGTGCACAATAAGGCCAGTAATTATTTCAAGTCTTTTAAGAGAACCCCTGTGTCTCTTTATATTGTGGTGTAAAGTGAATTTCATCCAACCTTCACAAAACCATGAAGGAGACCAAAAATTGTTTCTGTTCTCCAATATGTTTCAGAGAAGCTAAAGGACAAATCAAACAACACTTACACACAACACAAGAACACTGTTGTTATAAGGTGCAGACAGAACATGCAGCTTGTGAGTTGTGTGTGAGAGTTATTTTCTTTGGGCTCTGCAGGGTACCTTGGTTACACCAGCGGTTTCTCTCTCTCCTGCATGGTCTTCTTCCTCTCTGCGGTGAGTCTGTGGGAGTCACAGTTGGTGCTGGAGAGATGATTTGTTGTTAAGTCTAGAGAAGTTAATTGCCAGCTACTAACAGACCAAAATATAGGCTTTACTGAGCACATTATACAAATCATATTTATAGTGTTATTGTTATAGTTTACAGTTAGAGTGATTTGGATGATTGGGAGCAAAGGGAAAGCCACTTAGCATCACTGTCACTGCTTACCTTTAACCTTCACTGTTGTATTTTTTCACTGGTATTAAAATGTTAATAGTATCGAGGACCAAATCAGCTGTAACAATAAATAAATAAAGTAATAAAGTAATACAGAAAAGAATTTCAAAATAAAAGTCTCAGTTATCTAATAAATATGCAAGTTTATTTTGAAAATAAATAAAGAATATAGAAATACAAAAATAAATTAATATAAATATGTATAAACAGAAATATGAAATATTAATTTAACACATTGTTTATTTCTGTATTCATTGATATCTCTTTACATTTATTTCCATTTTATTCATTTCTTGATTTATCTTTTTCCCTTCTAAATATTTCTTCATTTATTTATGTCATTTCATACCCGGAAATGACAAGAGAAGCCTGATCAGTAATACATCCATAATCAATCAATCAATCAGACTTTATTTGTATAGCACTTTTCATACAAGCAGACTGCACACACATACACACACACACACACACACACACACACACACACACACACTCAAATTCAAATGCACACATACATAAATAAAAACTAGACTTTGGCATTAAATAAAGTGCTAAGGAACAGAAATACTCATTTAACCCAGAAATCGCAGAACTGAGGAAGCACTGATGGTATGCCACTACTGGTCCAGCATAGGCAGCAATTTCAGTGCATATTTATCTATTTATTTATATTTTTAAGCTAAGCTTTTTTTCTTCATCATATCAATCTATTTATTCATTTATTTATTTATTTATTTATTTATTTATTTATTTTGTTTGTTTGTTTGTTTGTTTGTGTATTTATTTATCTATATTTTTCACCATGGTTGATTTGGCCCTCGACACAAATATTATACAACTTAACTGAAATCATTAAGTTTTGACTCAAGAAAAGTAAATTACCAACACTACAGTATTGGAGTGGAAATTGTTTTGGAATAAACTGTAAAAATAAAATTTAATGCATACACCAAATCATTTGAATAAAATGCCATTGCGTCTGTGTTTTAGTGCAGTATCCATATTTGCAATACTTGCTAGTAACTTCAATCCATTCAACACACCGAGCTACTTAAGCAATGGATCAAATGAGTGTGTGTCTAATGTGAAAAGAGTTGCTCATAGCGGCAGTTTTTAGCCTTTTTGGTTTTGCAGTCCACAGCTTCACTGTTTCAGTCTAGGTGCTTTCATCAACATAGTTTTCGGGAGCTGTACATAAAGTTTTGCAAGAATAGAAAATTCCAACAGTAAGACAAAAAAAATATTTAAAAAGCAAACAAACACACAAACAAAGCAATGATAAAAAAAAAAAAAAGTCTATAGAATAAAAAGAAAATTAAAAGGGCCTTGCTGGAAAAAAATATGAAAGAAAATATCTGATGTATGGATGAGGGGCAAGATCATTAGGAGCTTTTGAAAAAAACAACTTCATAAAGTCAATTCTAAAACAAAGAGGTAGCCAGTGTAGTGACTCAAGCAATGGAATAATGTGGCGTCACTGTCCTCATCCTGCTACCTGTACTCTTCCTCCCTGAGGCCACTGTACATTCCCTGCTGAGCAGCACATAGACACAGTTAGAGACCAGCTTGTGAATATAGTGGAGCATTTAGTTGCTAAAAAGAGGAGTTGTTAGAATGTTAAAAAAAAATACTACACCCAAAAGGAGAGTAAATATACAACTCACAAATCCAGATGAATGCGACTGTTGTCTGTTGGATGTACAAATAGCCAACTGTGCTCGTGAAACATCATTATAAGGTCCTAAATAGGATGTCATAACTTTTTTTTCTAGTATTTCATTCCAGCTGGAAGCACAATGCGCTGCATAGAGTGTGAGGTACAAACTGCAGGCACAAAACAAAGCTGTCATCTGAAAAACAAAAACTCATAATATACTGATTAAGATGAAATATGAACTAATAAAAGATACAAAGATATATGGGTCAGAACTGATTAAAAATGTTTAAATAATAATTGTAAAGGAGCCCATTAAAAGAGGATGGATTAAAATGAATAAATGAACTAGAAAATAGAATAAAATTAGGTAAAAGGGCCAATAAAAGATGATAAAGCATGAATAAAACCAACAAAATAAGAAAAAATAATAGATAAACCAATAAACTAGTAAATGTAAAAACAAACATGTTAAAACCACTAAAAGAAATAAAAAATTAAATTATTTTTAAAGCCCCCAGTCAAAAATTTTCCCTTGATTTTGCAAATTATTCTGATGGAATACTTTTTGTTTTTGAAGAGAATGTGCTGCTGTAGTGTGTGTTTGGTCCCTTTGAGAAGGTATACAGCAGCTGCAAGGTGCAAACACTCAATATGCCAATTGCCTTCCTATAGAGACAAAGTGGAGAAGAATTAGGACACCAACTAAAACTACATTATATTTTGGGAAGGGTCCAAATAGTACCAATAGTACCAAAATACCAGAATCTTGTTTTGTTCCCGAAGGCAGGAAAAGTCAAACTCTCTCTCTGTGTCACATCAGGTCATTTACAAGAAATTCAACATTGCCTGCCCTCTGGAAGTGTTCGGCAACTCTTC